>NW_015557123.1:85936-102188 GCF_001515605.1 Sinocyclocheilus anshuiensis | reverse complement strand
GTGTTTTTTTTTTTTAAGTAAACTCACTCTAAAAAGAGAAACGCACAGACGCGTATACACGCAACTTTTCTCTCTCTCTCTCTCTCGCGCATGCGTGAGCGTTTGCTGAGTGAGTCTGGAGAGTGCGTGTGGTGGTGAGTTTGAGTTGCGTTGAGCGTGAGTGCAATTTTGTGCTTTTCCTTTTCCATCTTTTTTTCTTCTCTGTGTTTAGCTTAGTTTTGTTTGTTTGTTTAGTGTTAAGGATAGTTTTGCTGGTGTGTTGATCCGGGCCGCGGATCAATGCTATTGATGGTTTATTTACACCTGTCAGCAGCTTTTCGGTTGCAGTTTATACAAAGACTTCTTTTGGGATCGAGTGACTTTGGTTGGAGCGCTGCTGCATGTGTTATTTTACGGAGTCTCGGAGGCCTACAGATGGACAAATCTCTTTTCTTTTTAGACCATCTGGAATTGGATACTCTCAGAATGCCAATTTCACTCTCGCTCTCTCTCGCTCTCTCTCTCTCGCTGTGTGTTGAAAGTGAACGGTGGCTTATGCACTCCTTTCAAGGTTGGTAGAGGTGTCAGGCAAGGATGTTCATTGTCAGGAATGCTTTATTCATTAGCCATAGAACCGTTATTGCGACAGATAAGAGTTCAATTGAATGGTTTACATATACCTGGTTTTAACTGTAATTTTCATTTGTCAGCTTATGCTGATGATGTAATTGTTATGGTCAACAGTCAAGGAGATATGGACATGTTAAAAAAATTACTTGAAGATTTTAAAGTGTTATCTTCTGCTAAGGTAAATTGGAACAAAAGTGAAGCGTTGATATGTGGAAAGGGGACAGGAGAGAAGCTAAGTCTTCCTGATGGGTTGCTATGGAGTAAAGGGGGTTTTAAATATTTGGGGGTTTATTTAGGAGATGAGGTTACTGTACGGAAAAACTGGGAAGGAATTGTTGAAAAGGTTAAAGGTCGATTAGACAAATGGAAATGGTTGGTCCCAAACATGTCCTACAAAGGGCGCACTTTAATTATCAACAACTTGATTGCATCCTCTCTCTGGCATAAACTGGCCTGTATAGATCCACCTTTAAATCTGATCTTCTTTGGCAATGGATGTTTGTGGCTTACCCTCCTTGTGAAGGTGTCAATGATTGTTTTGTGGACAACTGTCAAATCTGCAGTCTTCCCCATGATTGTGTAGCCTAGTGAACCAAACTGAGAGACCATTTTGAAGGCTCAGGAAACCTTTGCAGGTGTTTTGAGTTGATTAGCTGATTGGCATGTCACCATATTCTAATTTGTTGAGATAGTGAATTGGTGGGTTTTTGTTAAATGTGAGCCAAAATCATCACAATTAAAAGAACCAAAGACTTAAACTACTTCAGTCTGTGTGCACTGAATTTATTTAATACACGAGTTTCACAATTTGAGTTGAATTACTGAAATAAATGAACTTTTCCACGACATTCTAATTTATTGAGATGCACCTGTACTCTGTTTTCAGTGAAATACTATGTTCATATGTAGAAGACTGTAGTCACATCATGTTGTGGTTTACGTCTGTTTAATAACATTTGTGGAAGCCTTATTATTTGTAAACATATTAGGTTCATAAGGATTGTCAGGATTGATGACTTCACTGGTCACCTGATGATGATGAGCGGTGAAACTTCATTTAAATGAACTATAAAGATGCTCTTGTAAATAGACTTAAGTCATGACATTGACTAAAAGTGATTTTATGGTTAATGATGATTTTATGTGTGCATGCACTATCTGTAAAGATTTTTTAAAGCTGATTTTACAGCAGCCATTACTCCAGTCTTCAGTTTCACATGATCTTTCAGAAATCATTCTAATATGCTGATTTGGTAATTAATTATTATTTGTTAACAATTGCTCTTATTATCAATTTTAAAAATGCTTAATATTTTTATAAATGGATTATTTGAATAGGAAGTTCAGAAGAACAGCATTTATATGAAAAAGAAGTCTTTTGTAACATAAATGTCTTTGCTGTTACTTTTGATCAATTGAATGTATTCTTGCTGAATAAAATTAATGATATTAAGCAATAATATTAAGCAAATCAACTGTGATAATAATAATAATAAATGTTTCTTGAGCACCAAATCAGCAGATTAGCATGATTTCGTAAGGATCATGTGATGACATTACCATCTTACACGTCTTCAGACCATTTATTTTTTCTCCTTAAATACAGCTAGGATCATATATTAAATGGATTATTGGAAATAATAAAAAAATTCCTATAATGCTCCATAATCTATTCTCAGAGAGAGCAAGAGGCTCGTCAGAGAGTGCTGGCAGAGAAGCAGAGACTGGAAAGAGAGAGTCGCTTCCAGAGAGAGGAGGCCGAACGCCAAGAGAGGAAAAAGGTACAACTTAGAAACAGACTCACTTTCAAATATACACAACATTAATACCATTCTGAACTTTTCAAGTTTGGGTCAGTAAGTTTTTTTTTTTTTTTTTTTTATCTGCAAGCATATACATTATTAAACTGATCAAAAGTGACATTAAAGACATTTATAATGTTATAAAATATTTTCAAATATTATTTTGAACTTTCTATTTATCAAAGAATCTTGAAATTTTTTTTTATTGCAATTTCCACAAAAACATAAAGCAGTTTAACATTAAACATTTCTTGAGCACCAAATCAGCAAATTAGAATGATTTCTTAAGGATCATGTGACACTGAAGACTGGAGTAAAGACTGCTGAAAATTCAGCTTTGCCATCAGGAATAAATTATATTTTAAAATAGAAAGTAGTTCTGTTAAATTGCAATAGTATTTAACAATATTATTGTTTTTACTGTATTTTTTATCAAATAAATGCAGCCTTGATTAACATAAACCCCTTTTTAAAAACATTTTTAAAAAATTAATTATTCCAAACTTTTTTTTCCTCCAAAATCTATTTTGTGTGCTTATAAATAAATTGTGTTTTGTGTTTTCAGGCATGTCATGGTTGTGGGACTGGAGCAAAGTGTGACTGTAGTGGGGTGAAAGGACAGAAGGTGAGTGTTTATCCACAAACAAACAACCACATACATCAGCTGAGTTCCAGTCGACAGGGTCCCTGCGCAATGTTCATTGCTCCAGAGAAAGGGATATCTGTTGAAGTTCACTTCACCCAACAAAATGCGTTCATTTGTAACATCATCAAACATATGAAACTTGAGTTTGAGGACTTATAACAATATACTTCTTTAAATAAGTATAATATAAATTGCTATACTTTAAAGTGCCCCTATAATGCAATTTTTACAGTTCCTAATATTGTTTTGGAAGACTCCTACAATAGGATTACATGCATGCAAGGTCAAAAAACACTTTCGTTTTCTCAAAATATGCATTTAATACTACCTCATATTCCAGCGATTCTCAAACGATTCGTTCGAAGCAGTTCAAAGATTCAGTCTCTCTAAACCCCTCCTTTCCGTGAGCCTGCTCTGCTCTGATTGGTCAGATGGCCTAGTCTGTTGTGATTGGTCTGCGTGTCGGAAACGATACGCCTATTTCAATAGTTCTGTATTTTGAACGCTCTATAGAAAATATAAACATCTATTATTTATCATACTTACAGGTTGTGATTCAGTGGAGCAGCTTGTCCAAATAAACAGGATACTGAGCCATCTTTCAACAGCAAGCGTTTTGTGAATCCGCTTTGAACTCCCCGAGATTAGAGAAGCAGTCGTCAGTAGAATGACGTGTTTGTGGGCGGGGTCAAGTTGTTCGCGGCCGCCAATGTAGAACATAGGCGCGCATTATGCAAATTACAGTCTATGGTATTACCCCGTATTACCCCGTGATGTGTAGCTGCCACGGAAGTGGAATTCGAATTACTAACGACTCGTTTAGGCTGTAGAGAGTCGATTCTTTATTTTGGGAGACAATAACTTTATTTATCGTGCACTTTCAGCTTTACAACTTTGCAGATCGTTTACATTCACATACAGCTACATTACACACGGCATGAAAGGCAATATTGGAAATGGCATAATAGGGGCACTTTAATATACATATGTCTGTATTGATGTTCCTGTATTCCCTATGCCGTTTACAGTGCCTTTCGAACTGAACATGTTCGCTCCCTTAGCCTGTGAAATCCACTTTGTAGGGCACTTACGGTTGAAGGGAATAACCTGTAGATTGATATGAATGTATTTCATGCATGCATTGCATGGCTAGCCTTTACACTAGGCCAAACCAAATTCATTTAAAGTTCAAATGAAGTGAACAGCAACTCAACATAAGCCTGACTCTTTTCATTTTTACCTGTGCTACCAGAAGTGCTGCACTGGGTAATGTATCGCTGTATGCTTAGATGTTTGTGGTTTTGAAATCCTATGTGAGACGCTAGTCTGATAGGATCACATGAATTGTTTACATTACTTTGTTTTTTTTGTTTTTTTTAAGTGATGTGATCTTCTGTGTACATTCGTAATGATAATGGTTCTCTATGATGCTGTCTCTCCTTTGGCCTCTTTTATGTTTTTCTTTAAATATTTTCCTAACTTTTTTTTCCTGACAGGGTGAGCGAGGGTTTCCAGGTTTAACGGGCCAGTCAGGTGTTCCAGGTTTCCCTGGACCAGAGGGGCCGATTGGATCTCGTGGGGAGAAGGTCTGTGGTCAGGACATCAGTTCATTGTGATATTCATATATTCATCTGTATAATTACAGATCAACCAGAATCTGTTATTGATCAACTATACTGTTGCTTCTATTAAAACTGGACTTTGTGTCTCTCACAGGGTGATGATGGATCTACAGGGCCAAGCGGGCCTAAAGGAATAAGAGTGAGAGTTTCTCCGTAACAGCTTCTGGCTCAAAATGGATCCACAGTTATCAACAAATGCTGACAGTTTCTGTGTTTTTGCAGGGACCTCCTGGATTACCAGGTTTCCCAGGAACACCAGGAATCCCAGTGAGTGAATCAATGAATCAACAGGAAACAAACTTTTTAGAGGACACTTCTTAAGCAGATTACATAATTATGGCTGCAAGAACTGATCGATAACATCCTAATTGAACATTGTTGACAATGAAGTTCACTATCAATTAGTGTAATAAGTGCACCTTGGCTTGGATCAAATCATCAAATGATGCCTCCATCAGACATAATTTGCAGAAAACTCATTGCTCATTGACAGAATATAGAACAACATGTTTTTCAATAGTAATAGTAATATGATATAATTGTGTCATTCTGCTGTCCTCTGTCTACCTCTTGCCTCACACTGTGAATGGCAATAGTTATAAGCATGTATGTGCTGTTTTTGACTGGCAGGGTCTCCCGGGACAGGATGGCCCCCCAGGACCCAGAGGAGTTCCTGGCTGTAACGGAACCAAAGTATGAAACACTACAAACAAGAATCTTTTGCCTGTTCACAGATTGGTTGAATTAAAACTTAAAAAAGAACAAACATAAACCTTTTTTTTTTCTTTACAAGGGTGAAAGAGGATTCCCAGGAAGTCCAGGTTTTCCTGGTTTAGAGGGTCCACTAGTAAGTGTTGCTTTATGTCACATTTCAAAGTTGTAAGCATACTGTCATGCGCTCACAGAAGTATTTGAAGTCATTATTCTCAAAATAATTTATACTTTCTTGTCTCCACAGGGTCCACCAGGTTCTATAGGACAAAAGGCAATTATTTCATTCCATAATGCACATGCTTATGTTCTGCACTGTAGTAGCACACTTAAGTACATATTAGGATATGTGTGAAATTATGTTTATAAATACCTTCTCTTTTCTCCTGCAGGGGGAGCCTGGGGATGTCATAGAAATTAATCGCCCTTCAGAAAATGGGTCTCCTGGCTTTGATGGTTTACCAGGCTCCAGGGTGAGCATTTCCAGATCAATTAGCAACAGAACCAGATTTTTCCAAATAACAGTAAAACTTATGTTCCCATGAATGTTTGAGGTAAAATCAAAGCATAATTTTGAGATCAAAGCATAATTCACTGTGAACCCTTTCAAACCAGTATCGTAACAAGAATTATTTTACTATATAAGCTTGAAAGTAAAAAAAAAAAAAAGGTTTCTCATTGACAACTTTATATCTCACAGTTATAAATGTATTTCTTGCGAATTTATACTTTACCAACAAGTTAACAGATAATATATTTGCATTTCTTGAAGTGCCTATAAATATGAAATAACTGTAGTTCATAACACATATAGGGTGAACCTGGACCCCCGGGTCTTCCAGGTCCTGTTGGTCCTTCTGGTCCCCGAGGGTATGAGGTAAGATGCTGATTGTAATTTCTTTGTTAATTTGTGCAGCTGTAAGCTTGTGTGATTCAGACTCCACCATGCATATTTCAGATGAAGGGCTGTGAATCTGGCTCAGACAGTTTTAGAATTTTGCAAATACTATAATTAATTTCATTTGTTAATTCCACCATTTTTCAGGGTCGTCTACTCCACCATGCATATTTCAGATGAAGGGCTGTGAATCTGGCTCAGACAGTTTTAGAATTTTGCAAATACTATAATTAATTTTATTTGTAAATTCCATTGTTTTTCAGGGGCGTCCAGGCCCTCCTGGTCCACCAGGGCCAAAGGTAAGTTTGAATGCTGCAATTAAACAGTGTCAGGTTTTATTTGTCTCACTTTTTGTCAAATTGCTAATGTGTCTCTTTACCTTGAAGGGAAACATGGGTTTGAACTTCCAAGGACCCAAAGGAGAGAAGGTACGCACTTTGGTCTGTGACAAAAACAACATATTCATCAGGCTTATTAACAGTTGGGTTTTTAATGTGTGTATTTTTGTGTGTGAAGGGTGACCGTGGATTACAAGGACCTCCTGGGCCACCAGGGCAGGTTGGCGAAGTGTCAGGCTTACCTGATACAGTCATTCAACAAGGAGAAAAGGTATCATTTACTTGCTTCAAACCTTTTATAACCAGTCTTATTTTCTTTTAGAACTAATCTTATTAATGCACCATTTTTATTTGTATTTATTTTTTACCTCATAGTCCAAATGCAGTTTTTGGCCATATTCGACTCAATTACTTTTTTGTCATACACAATGACAAATAGTAAAACATTCCTGAGTTACATTGCATGATAGCTGGTATATCATGCTTTTGTGAATGTATGTTTTGATATGTTTGTTTTTTTTATAGGGTGATCGCGGCTCACCTGGAGATCCTGGTTTTCCAGGTCCCCCTGGCCCCCCCGTATGTATCTTTCTTTTTGTTTCCTTTCGTTCCATTCTACATTTATTAAAAACACACTGGCATCTTGACCTCTCACAGAAGTATAGTATTCACCTGATAGTATTCATCATCATTTTATGTACATATAAATATGATGTGGATTATGCTTGCTTTCTTTTTTTGTTCAGTTTGTAATTAACAATCATGTCTTTGTCTGACAGGGTCCACAAGGGGGCCAGAAAGGTGAGAAAGGAGAACATGGGGAGCTTGGAAAGAGGGTGAGTTGAAGCCTATTGAAACCCCGACTCAGTTCAGCATTTTATAACATTTATGCTGTGATATATTTATTTTCATTAGGGAAAACCTGGCAAAGATGGTGAACAAGGCCTCCCTGGATATCCGGTAAGCTGTCTACAACAGATGTTTAGTAAAGTTTATCAAACAGGTGATATTCTTTAATACTGTTGTGACATCTCTTTTTTAGGGTGATAAAGGAGAACCAGGTCCTCCTGGTCTGTCGGGGCGAGATGGTACAAGAGTAAGTACTGAACGTTTCTTTCCTTAACAGTGTGAGCGCAACATTAGATCCATAGTAAACCTTGTGTAATGATGATCATGGGCACAGAGGTGCAACTTTAATGTTAAAGAGCTGAGCATTTATAAAAAACAGCTGACTCACAGGTCATTTTTGTTACTTGAAAGGAATTTAAATTAGGATGTTGTAATTATTCTGTTAGTTTTTAGGATTTGCATATCTATTGTGATTGAACATGGATATTGTCACAATGTAGCAGTGATTGTCACACTATTTTTTGTCCAAAAAGTATTAAGGAGGCACTGCCTCCCTTGCCTCCTCTGTGAAAAGCCCTGGTTTGAAATCATACATATATTCTTTTATTAATGCCTTTAGGGTGAGAAAGGAGATCGAGGACCTCCTGGACCTCCATCATACAGGGTATGTGAAATATATTACTGTTCTATTCTGTCATCAGTACACAGGCCTTCTATCATTTATCATTAATTAATTAGTTTACTTATAAAATCTTTTCACCTCATAGGATGGGCCGTTCCCAAGTGGAATAGGACCAAAAGGAGACAGTGGTGAGCAAGGATTTCCTGGCCCTAAAGGAGATAGAGGACTGCCAGGTATATAAACGCTACTCAAGGTCAAGCTTAAGATTAGTTGTGTGAAAAGATTAGACAATAATTCATGCTTCTCATTATGTTTGTTCTTGCATGGTTCCCTGAATGGGATGCATATATTATCAAATGAATAAGTCCCATGTAACAGTAATAGTAAGTCCCCTTTTTAGTGATGCAATTATGAGGTTATGTATTGTGGCCTGGTCAGACACTGAAGAAAGCAGAAATATCATTTGTCTCCAGTTTATGCATAAGAATATGTTGTACAGTGTTATGTGTATCAGTAGTCAATGCATATTTGTCTTTTGGTAGGTATTCAAGGGCCGCCTGGGCCACAGGGTCTTGCAGGTAAGTTAAAAATGTTAATATTATTTTGTAATGTATTTCACACAGCTTTTCATTATAATTCATTTAGCATTTATTTGCAGTTAATCATGCATAATTCATGTTAATTCATTAATGCAGTTAATTAAATAAATCTGTCATTATAGGAATTGGAGGTCCAGGGCCTTCCGGTCCACCAGGTTTACCTGGAGAGAGAGGAGAAAAAGGTGATGAGGGACAATCTGGAATCCCCTTCACTGGACCACCTGGGAGAACAGGTCCACCAGGGCCCCAAGGAGTCCCAGGACCTCCTGGTCCGCCAGGAATATTCAACGAAATACAATGTAATCGTGGTCCTCCTGGTCCTGCAGGCCTGCAGGGGGAGCAAGGATTTCAAGGAGAAACAGGACAGAATGGTTTGCTATTTATTTCATATTAGAAAATAAAAATAACTTTTTTTTTTGTTTGGTTTGAGGATCTTTGTGTCTAATGCTTTCTAATACCAACTTTCCTAGGTCAAAAAGGAGAGACATGCGTCAATTGTTTCACTAATGGAAACCCTGTCCCAGGACCCCCGGGGTTTCCAGGTCCTCCTGGAAATCCAGGTAAGATTAAAGTCAACTTAAAATAAGTATCTTCACGTGCATGATCTTTATAAGGAGATTATGCCATGCAGGTATTTATTTTTAATGCTGTTTTACCTAATAAAGGTGTACAAATCTCATAAATAAAATGAAAAAGTTATCTCCTGTTTTGCTCATCACTATTACAGTTAAAAAAAAAAAAACAGTAGCATGGTGGAGCACAGTATTTTTTTCAAATACCTTTGTATGCCATGTAAATAACATGGTTCATGAATTTCAGTACGAAAGTATATACCCAAGTAGAGTACTTTTTGTCCATGTTCTTCAGGCCTAAAAACAAAACTTTATTCTCACAATAAATGGCTAATTTAAATAAAGTACAGATGTTTTTCACACTTATTTTTGTGTCAGGTGTACCTGGTTCGCCTGGATCTAAAGGAGACAGAGGATTCCCGGGAGGGCCAGGGCTCATGGGCCCACCTGTGAGTGCATCCTAGTTTCCTTACACATGCTGGATAACTCAATTTTTGTTTAAAGTGACAGATGCTTCAGAGTGATTAAAGAAAATAATTAATTATTTAACACTTCTACACTTTAGGGATTACCAGGACCTCAGGGTACTCTTGGATTCCCTGGAGAGAAGGGCGACCCAGGCGATACCATCTCTGTTCTGGGTGTGAAAGGAGAAAAGGGAGACACAGGCTTTCCTGGCCCTCTAGGTCTGCCGGGACTCGAAGGAAGACCTGGTCGTGATGGAGTTCCTGGTCCCCCAGGCCTCAGAGGACCACCTGTGAGTGCTTGTTCACTTTTCATTACAACTACAACTTCTGGGTCTTTTGTACAGTTAAGTACACTGATATACAATAATACACAGATATAATAATACCAGGCAGACCAGGCAAATAATTGATGATAATAATAATAATAATACTCAGACTACTAAACTACCATTTATCTTAGTCAACCTTTGGAGAATATTTTCAACCTCTATCTAACCCTTAGAATTAAAATGATTTTTTTATTGCTGTGTGTTAAGACTCCTATGTAAACCTACTTTTTGTGTGTATAATGAGAAATGGCGTTACATGATTTCACAAAACAATTTGCACCAAAATATGCAATTTTTTCTTACAGGGTTCGGCATTGGTGAAAGGAGCACAAGGTCCACCAGGTGCACCTGGCTTGCCAGGATCTTCAGGAGACAGGGGTCTGCCTGGTCCCCCAGGATTTGGTCCTCAGGGACCTCCTGGAGAGAAAGGTATCCAGGGTGTTTCAGGACGACAGGGTGGCCCTGGAGCACCAGGTAAGAAGCAATACTTTTTGTCTTGTTTTTATGTTCAAATTGTTATAAGGCTGTCAATCAATTAAAAAATGTGAATGATATGAATTACATATATGCTATTTTTGCACTAATCAAGGTAAATAAGTGTAGTTACCTGTTATGTGATAACTAGAAATGCAGCTGACTACTTTAACTTGTAGCTTGGCATGTTTCAATGTAGCAGTGATTTTACTATGGACATTACATCATCTCAATGTTTGTCTAGGTCAGAAAGGTGAACCTGGGTTGGCAGTGTCAGATAAAGGTGAACGTGGACCCCCAGGACGTGATGGAGATCCAGGTTTGCCAGGAAGTCCAGGTAAAGAAAAAAATGACTGACTATAGTTTGTCAGCATACATTTAGTGGTCTTAAATGAATATGGAGCAGATTCAAAAGAAACTGGTTCCATATCTGTACAGGTAATCCAGGCCCATCAGGACAGCCTGGGTTCCCAGGCTTACCTGGATCCAAAGGAGATCCTGGTCTTCCTGGTATTGGTTTGCCAGGACCCCCTGGTTCTAAAGGTACAGTGTTTTCCTGCTGTTGAAATGCTAATACACTCACATAGATTGTCAACTGCATTGTGTTGTTTAAAGCAGAAAATGGGCATTATTCATGCCCATGAATAAAAAAGTCAGATTTGGCCAAATACCTGCCAGTTCATTTCACTAGACACATGTATTGTGCCATATATTCATTTTTTAAAACTTGGGTAGTGAGGAGCAGTTTTGTCCATATGTGATGCGATCTGGGAAAACTCGTCAGATGTCATGCTGGGACGTTTTCAGAAAATTCGAAAAATAGGTTGAATGTAAATTTTTTGTCAAAATTAGGGTTTCATTCAATTATTATTCTATAACATCTTGTCTATCATCTCTGAAAATATCTTGGCAAAATGCACTTGTTTAGTGCAGAAAAATAGCGATTTATTGCAGCAAGCAGAAAAGACTGTCTTTCTCTCATGTTACGAACACGCTGCGAAAATGCATTCTCTTAACACCACAAAAACAGTTATCCTATCAAAATAAACCACATAACATATATAATAAAGGTGTATCAATGCACATTTCCCGCCAGTCCTGTGTAAACTACGGCAAACAATGTTTTTTTGTTTTTTTTTTATCGTGAAATGGCGGAGCGCAAGAAAACAATGCAGTCTCACTTTAAAGGGGTCATATGATGCTGCTAAAAAGAACATTATGTTGTGTATTTGGTGTAATGCAATGTGTTTATGCAGTTTAAGGTTAAAAAAACACATTATTTTCCATATAATGTACATTATTGTTTCTCCTCTATGCCCCGCCTTTCTGAAACGCGACGATTTTTACAAAGTTCATCGTTCTAAAAAAGCGAGGTGTGCTCTGATTGGCCAGCTATCCAGTGCGTTGTGATTGGCCGAATACCTCAAGCGTGTGATGGAAATGTTACGCCCCTTAACATACTGTGATGCCGTCTCCCAGCAGGACGAGACTCAGTCCAACTGCTATGCTCGTGCGCATCCCATCATCGGTTCTCTCTTAGCAGTTCAGGAGTATCAGGCACATTTATAAACCGAATAACTTAAGTAATTTGTGGATTAGTGCGTACTGGAGACGCGAACCGTTTCAAACGATTCAGTTCGATTTGGTGAACTGCTTCGACCAGTTCACTAAGAAGATCTGGTTATATAGAACGATTCGTTCGCGATCCGGACATCACTAGACGAGACAAAACCAAAACTGAAAATCATAGCTATCAGCCAACTTCAGATAGCCATAACTTTTGTTACGTTCAAGCTATGGGCAAAATAAAAGTTTTGGAAAGGGCTTGAACCCAGCTTTCATATGGTATCAAAACCTAAAAAAGGAAAAGTTGGGTTTTCCTAGATCGCATCACATATGTCTAACAGTGCTGTCCATATTCTTCAGGATTTCCTGGTATTGCTGGTTCCCCTGGTGGACCTGGTATTCCTGGACGATCAGGTTTGGATGGACTGCCTGGTCAGCCTGGATTACCTGGACCCAAAGTATGAAACATTTATTCTAAACAATACAATATGATATTATTATCCATCTATGTTACAAATGATTTCAATTTCAAATAAATGCTGTTCTTTTTAAATATATTAATTAATCAAAGAATCCTGAAAAAAAAGTCATATTAGAATATGGTTTCTGAAGGACCATGTAATGGCTGCTGAAAATTAAGCTTTGCCATTGCAAAAATTTGAACAGAAAACAGTTATTTTGATACTTTTTGCATTAATATTTCACAATATTACTGTTTTTACTGTACTTTTGTCAAATAAATGCAGTTTTGGCGAGCATACGAGACTTCTTTCAAAAACTTTAAAAAAGCTTACTGACGGTAAGCAAATATAGTTTGGGATTTATTTATTTATTCATTTATTTATTTATTTGACACTTTTTTATCCGTTGATGACTGAACAATGAAAGAGGAGTACAAGTGCGGGAAGAAATTAAGCAGCTATTTGCATCTGTTTTCCTTTTTTGTGCTTGACTGTCATGTCTGCATTGAATTATGGGCAATATTGTGTTTCCTGGTTGTATACGATAAATTAGAGTGGGGTATAAATGAGTGGACTGTATTAGGAATGAATAGCTTTAAGATTAAAGTGCTCAAATGAGTGTCTTTGTCCCCAAAGGGAGAGCCTGGTTTTGGTCTACCTGGCCCTCCAGGTCCTACAGGATTCCCAGGCAGTAAAGGTGTCTTCGGTACTAAAGGTGATCCTGGTTTCTCTGGAAGCCCTGGTGGACCAGGTCGTCCAGGTCTTGACGGTGCCCCTGGACCTAAAGGTAGAGACAGAGATTAAATCGTAATGTTGCATTGGAAACAAATTAGATCCCTTTCCATTTTTGAATTTTTAAAAATAATTTTTCAAGATTATTATTTACAAGTATTAAACAAACAATCTTTGCATTTGCATTTTGCACTTAGGTGATCCTGGTTTTCCTGGTGGTGCTGGTCCTCGTGGCCCCCCGGGGCTCCCTGCCTTTGGTCTTCAGGGCCCCCCTGGTCCTCTGGGAGCTCCTGGTTCTCCGGGGTCTCCTGGTATGCCTGCAGTTTTTCTCTTCCTTTGAACTATTCAAGCATTTATTGAACTGTGAGACCAGAAACATCTCTCTAATCTTGGTTTAAAGATATTCTTGTTATATTTATTTTTATTTAAGTGAACTAAAATATGCGTTTGATAAAGTATATCCCATAAATGTTATCAAACACTGATGTTAGTACTGCTATTATGGTTCTTAGTAAAACAAATCTCTGGTGCTTCACTATATCACACCATTGTCATCTTCTCTACATCAGGAGTCCCTGGTGTGAATGGAGAGAAAGGAGACCGTGGCCCCCCAGGTTTGAGTATTCCAGGGTTGCAAGGTGACAGAGGAAATCCTGGATTTCCTGGACCTCCTGGTCCAGCTGGTCCACCTGGGGGTCCAGGACGACCTGGTCAAGATGGCCTATCAGGACTGCCTGGTAATATGATGAGAGTAATATCCACTGATGTTACCACTTTTGACCGTATTTATTTAATATATACAGTGTATGTCTTGTTTCTTTATGGACTTTCTCTACTAATCCTTAGTGGTGCAACGGATCACAAAACTCACGGTTCGGATCATATTACGGATTTTGAGTCACGGATCGGATCATTTTTCGGATCAGCAAAAAAATAAATTAAATTTACTGAAAGCTTACTTAAAGTACTTCTATACCACAGCAAAAACTACTAGCTTAACTAATAAAGTTAGCAATAAATCAAGAACAATACACAAATTACAAGCATCGATGAATACAGCATAACATAGTTACAAATAAAGTCATAAACAGAATTCAGGTGCAGAAATATAATAAAATATAATAATTAAGTGTAAAATAACACAATAGTGCTGCACAAGTTAAATACAGGTTAATCTTTGTTAAAGCTGTGGTGTTATTTTATTAGCAGACAGAAGCAGGTATTTATTGGCTGCTGTCTCTTTAAGACCAAATGCACGGACCTAATACTGACACACATCCGGTTTCTTTCTCAGCTGTTTACGTTCACTGAATACATAACTGACTGTTTTTACTAGAATACTTGCCAAAACGGGTATTTTAACATAACTTTGTGTGTATGTGAAAGAGGAATCAATTCGCTGTTCAACGCGGTGTCTCTCTCTCTCTACGTGTGCGCACTTCGGGTGCACGCGGCAGCGGCTGAGCGCACAGAAAACAGCGCGAGTTAAAATTGCTTGAATGTGTAAATTGGCAAGAGAAAACATGTTCAATTCAATTCAAGTTTATTTGTATAGCACTTTTCACGATACAAATCGTTGCAAAGCAGCTTTACAGCAAATTAAGTTTCTACAATATTTAGTGGTAGCTTATCAGTGGTGACTGTCAGTTAATGTACATATGGCAGAAATGTACGGAAAAATCAATTAAAGATGTAATCAATTAAAGACGTAATCAAACAGATGATGAACACTATTAACAGCAATTATTATATGATGCAATCAAACTTATAGCAAAATGTGGTAGTTCTGTATGTTGTTTCAGGGTTGGCATCATCTGAGGTCCTCTGAGGGGTTGGCATCATCTCTTCTCAGGTGTTCTGGATCCAGACTGAAGCTTGTGTAAATCCTAGTTAAAACAGAGAAACAAATAGAGACATAATTAGCGTAGCTGCTGTTCCAACCAAGCAAAATTGATTTGTTTAACCCAAACTAAAGAATAATAATGTGCATTTGATCAGATATAACTGCAGTACAAGATTATGAGATGCATTATTTGAATGCTTGGCCAAAGAGATGTGTCTTTAATCTTTAATTCACATGTGCAAATTATAAACTTTCACTCTATGATGGTTAAACTTAACAGTTAATCCGCGAATCACATGCGTGCCGAACCGTGCAGGCTGATCTGTATGGATCACGGATCATCTACGATCCATTGCACCCCTACTAATCCTATATAATTATTACAGGGCCTAAGGGAGACATTGGTGGGATGGGTGCTCCCGGACCTGCAGGTGCCCCTGGCAACCCTGGCAGACAAGGCTTTTCAGGACTAAAAGGTCTGATACCATTTTTTGCTTCAGCTCAAATTTCTGAAACAATTTCATAAAGTCCCGCATAGAGTGAAATATTATTGTGCTCTGTGCCCCTGCAGGAGATGACGGATTCCCAGGACGACCAGGAAACCCAGGTTTCCCAGGAACAAAGGGAGACAGAGGTGACACAGGCATTCCAGGCCCACCTGGCATAGGCTCATCCACAAATCTTCTTAAAGGACAAAAAGGAGAACCCGGAGCTCCAGGTGAGTCAAACATGTTAGCTGCTACATAGCTCACACCATCATGGTCTTTTTGGTGATGCCAAAGACCCCAAAATGTATATATGCTGTGTATGGGGGAAAATGTGTTATAATTATAAAGTCAACATGTTATTTGCTAAATTAGATAATTGGTTTTTATATTGTTACTTTAAAGAAGCCAAAGCAGAAACTCTTGTCTCCTTCCACATTTCAGTGTGCATGTACATCATGAATGTTATCACTGTTCGAGCATTTTATTAACCAATATTAAGTTATTACCTCCTACTAGTATGTAGTTAGAACTTTTTATTTATTCCAAATAAATAGATTATGATCCACAAATAAATTTACAAGATTTACAAAAAATAAACATATTCACAAATCAATAGAATGAGAT
>NW_015557123.1:75484-85682 GCF_001515605.1 Sinocyclocheilus anshuiensis | reverse complement strand
TATATATATATATATATATATATACAGTATATATATATATATATATATATGTTAGGAGTTTCACAAAAATTTAATTTACAAATAAACAGAATGTGATTTGCAAATTAAAAAAAACATATTCACAAATATGTTTTATGTCATAAACACAACTATGCCTGGCATTTATTTGTGAATTGCTTCCTTAACTTGCAAATTGCATTTATAGATCGCTGCGCACATGGATTTTGAAACATTTCTACCATCAAGACGTGCAGACAAATCCACAAATAGGTGGACTCCACCTACAGTCTCTACTCAAGCCAATCAGATAAAGGCCACATTTCGCTGACCAATCGTAGCACGTTCTCGCTGCAATGTCTGATGGCTGATATAAAGTCAAGATTTATGATATTACACAATTTAATTTAAAGATAGTAAATAGTCTAAGCATAACAAATGCTACTATTAAATTATATTCATATATAAGTTTTTGTCAAATAATTATAAATTATTTGAAAATGAGTAAATTTTTGATTTTTTGGACCAAAATCTGTGAAATAAATATATACTTAAGATTATATGGTATTATGGTATTTTCAAAAATAAAGAAATAAACAATGTAACCAACCATTCACTCAGTAATCTGATAAGTCTGTGTGCACTGGGAGTTATATTTTCTCAAATAAAGGCCAGGAAATGGCCAAAAAAGTCCCATTTATGACAATTAATGACCAAACAGAAAACCGTATTAGCCAATGTCGATAATTAAAAAATGCCAAATGTCAGCTGGTGTATCAGCCTTGGCGAAATATTGCTGAACCACTTCTTTCTACATAATTAGCTTTTCCCATACCTTTTCTTTGTGATCAGTATATCAGTAGGACCATCTCTTGTATAAAGAAAACCGGGTCCCTCCACGACTAGGGCTGTGTATCACCAGCAAAGTCACGATACATAGGCCACGATACAATACGTATCACGATACAGGACTGCACTGAATTTCACCTCAGCAGAATTTAGTAAAACAGCTGTTTATTAAACACTGCATACTATAGTGCCATTTCTAACTATTGGCAGAGCAGGCAGTTGACCTCTGCATTATGAAGGGCCTCCATAACTGTATCACAGTACAATAAAGGTAATGGCATATGTTTCATGTTTACATTGGGCACTCCCCACCAGGTACAATATTCTGATTGCTTGTATCTTGTTTCTAAGCCCATAAATAATAATGTACTCATTCTAATAAATTTATATTGTAATGTAATCATATTAATATATTTTAAAAAATCATCTTAACATTGCTGGTAGGTTATCATTGCACAAATTAACGCACTCTCTACATTTAAAAAATAAAAAAGAATTAGAAAAGTTCTAAACTAATGCGCTGTCTTCACTGTATTTTATGCAGACACGTTTAGTCACTCAAACAGATCACGTTGCGCACGTGCACACAGACATTCAGCAAACAAACTTTTTAAAGCTGCGCCGCTGCCCTGGAATTTTATCAATAAAATAGCTTAATCGCTCAAGAGCTACATTATCTTTCTCAACAAGGAAGTGGTAACGTCATTGTTTCGAAAGGAATTAAAGCCACAGCTTCACTGTTAATATATGAAACGCGGCAAAACAGTGGTAATTCATACATACACAGCCTCTCTCTCTCTCTCATAAATGAACACTTGATGAATTACACTTTTCTGAGAATAGAATATTGAAGTGGAGATCCCCATAAATAATAATGTACTCGTTCTAATAAATTTATATTGTAATGTACTCAAATTAATATATTTTAAAAAATCAACTTAACATTGCTGGTAGGTTATCATTGCACAAATTAACGCACTCTCTACATTTAAAAAATAAAAAAGAATTAGAAAAGTTCTAAACTAATGCGCTGTCTTCACTGTATTTTATGCAGACACGTTTAGTCACTCAAACAGATCACGTTGCGCACGTGCACACAGACATTCAGCAAACAAACTTTTTAAAGCTGCGCCGCTGCCCTGGAATTTTATCAATAAAATAGCTTAATCGCTCAAGAGCTACATTATCTTTCTCAACAAGGAAGTGGTAACGTCATTGTTTCGAAAGGAATTAAAGCCACAGCTTCACTGTTAATATATCAGCCTCTCTCTCATAAATGAACACTTGATGAATTACACTTTTCTGAGAATAGAATATTGAAGTGGAGATCGTTAAACTGCAAGCTTACCTGTGTTTCGCAAGCTTACCTGTGTTTTCAGAAAGCAAGCGCGTTTATCCTCCGTGGAGAGAGAGCGCGTGCACATGGTTGCCAGGTTGACAAACATAAGTAGCACACTTAGCAGATACAGGTGCATTTCAATAAATTAGAATATCGTGGAAAAGTCCTCAGCAGTGCCACAAACTGATCACCTCTATGCCACGCCGAATTGAGGCAGTAATTAAAGCAAAAGGAGCCCCTACCAAGTATTGAGTACATGTACAGTAAATGAACATACTTTCCAGAAGGCCAACAATTCACTAAAAATGTTTTTTTTATTGGTCTTATGAAGTATTCTAATTTGTTGAGATAGTGAATTGGTGGGTTTTTGTTAAATGTGAGCCAAAATCATCACAATTAAAAGAACAAAAGACTTAAACTACTTCAGTCTGTGTGCATTGAATTTATTTAATTC
This sequence comes from Sinocyclocheilus anshuiensis, assembly GCF_001515605.1. Classification (NCBI taxonomy): domain Eukaryota; kingdom Metazoa; phylum Chordata; class Actinopteri; order Cypriniformes; family Cyprinidae; genus Sinocyclocheilus; species Sinocyclocheilus anshuiensis. Next base: position 83,043 of record NW_015557123.1, on the reverse strand, counting down.
ACGAGTTTCACAATTTGAGTTGAATTACTGAAATAAATGAACTTTTCCATGACATTCTAATTTATTGAGATGCACCTGTATTTCCGTATTGCGCAAGTGGGAAGCTCTGTTTCGGGGATTACGTCTTTTTATATCAGGCAACCCAGTTGTGTTTTTCTGCGGCCATATTGAACCTCGTTGTAGCCAATATATTATGCTCTGTTCATTATTTTTTTAGAAACCTCGCACTTTTCTACTCCCATTTTAAACTGTGTTTTTGTATTCAAATTAAGTGCGGTCCACTGCTGCACACGTGCCACAATATCGATACAGGGCCAACTGTATCGATACTCATATTGCCAAATCTCTGTGACGATACATCGTCGTATCGATGTATCAAACACAGCACTATCCACGACCTGTGTTTTTTCCAAATTCAGAATTTTAAAAATGGATCCTTTTAATCACCTCGTTTATTTTATTTTGGTCACTCTATGATTCTCTTTATTTGTTTCGTAGGTTTTAGCGGACCACCAGGAGCAAAGGGTATTCCCGGTATCCTTGGAGATCTTGGTTTTCCTGGGCAAGATGGAAGGCCAGGTCTACCAGGACCTCCAGGTAAAGCAGAGAAGTACACATATTTGAATTTGAGCCATCAAAAGAATCTTCAATCAGCTAGTCTCCTGTATGTGCATTGGACTAGTGAATGGGGTTTGGTTGACAAGTTTAATTGATTTTGTCTTCATGTTTAGGCCCCAAAGGTGATCCTGGTCTCTCAGGAACTTCAGGGTCTCCAGGAGCCCCAGGACTGAAGGGTAGCATGGGGGAGATGGGTTTACCAGGTCAGCTCTTGATTCTTGTACAACTCTAAAACAAAACCATTGACCATTGTTTCTGAGGCTTTGAAATCTTGAAGCTAGACTGAGCCAGTCGTTTTTGTTATAGGAATTCCTGGAGTGAAAGGAAACCCCGGCCAACCTGGCCGACCTGGCCAGCCTGGATCCCCAGGAACACAAGGGTTCCTGGGACCCAAAGGTGATCCTGGTTCACCAGGATTTGGATTACCAGGAACTCCTGGGCCAAAGGTAAAAATATCATGTTTTCTGCTTGAACATTAAGAATATTTACTTGAATATTTAATACTATTAAATTCCCAGGGTGAACCAGGCCCTCCAGGATTTCCTGGAACCCCTGGTCTGAAAGGCCAGTCTGGCCTTCCAGGATCTTCAGGCTTGACAGGTACCCCTGGACCAAAGGGTGATCCAGGACTCCCAGGGTTCCAAGGTGCACCTGGTATTCCTGGCCCAAAAGGTTTTGATGGCACTCCAGGCCCTGCTGGTCCTAGTGGAGCACCTGGTAGGCCAGGAGATCCTGGACGAACTGGATTACCTGGCCTCCCTGGTGATAAAGGTCTTGCTGGTCGTGATGGTATTCCAGGACCTCCAGGACAAAAGGGTGAACCAGGTTAGTCTGAATTCAGAGGAAATCAGAAGTGTGTTGGATGCGCTCAATGTAGCATATGTATCTAGAATAATTTCATTTTAACTTTTTCCCTAGGTGCTCCAGGCCTTGGTGGCCCAGGCCCACCCGGTTTCCCCGGTTCACCCGGTAAGTACTGAATGATTTGTTCAAGTATCTTCATTTTTACACCAGAAAACTTCTAACAATTTTCATAGCAAATTTACCATAATTGACTGTTTTACAGGGCCTAAAGGAGACCCTGGTTTTCCGGGACCTCCTGGTAATTCTGGATTTCCTGGTCCAAAGGGTGAGGTAGGATTCCCTGGGTTGCCTGGTCCAGCTGGTCCTGTAGGACCACCGGGGCCTCCAGGCCTGCCTCTGCAGGGACCTAAAGGTATCCAAGGCCCACCTGGTCCTTCCGGAAGAGCTGGTAAGTTAATCATCTCATCCTTTTGGCCAGCTCTGCCCTCTGGGTTTCACAATGTCATTAGTCAAAATTATCATATCATTATCAAACTGACATTCGCATTTATTTTGATTTAGTTTTAATAAAGAGTAGCCTGGAGTAGGATATCTAAAAAAAGAACAAACTCTTAAAACAAATTTGTTAAAATAAGTATCCAAAGAATTGTTTTAAAGGGGTGGTTGATCAGCTTTTTTTGAAAGCTTGATTGGGTTTATGGGGTGCAGTGTAACGTGTTCATGCTTCGGCGCATTATTTTCACATATTTTACCTTTATTCTACACCGCTGTTTCCATTCTCGTCAAAATGGTCTGTTGAGTTCCTGGTTCTATGAAGTCCCTCCCTCAGAAATACGCAATGGGCTCCGATTGGTTAGCGGGCTCAGTGTGTTTGTGATTCACTAACCACCTAGTGCACGTTGTCCGGAAATGTCACGGCCCCTTACCATTATGGGTAGTTGCGTGTTCCTGGGGGCGGGGTTTATGTAAACATCGGGATTAGTGATGTCACAAACCCAGGAAAAAGCTCGTTGTAGTCCCTACCAGCCATTTTTTGTAGTCCTTAAATAGCAATTTCTTTAAAAGAAAATATCTCCCTTTGCATTGAACTCTGAGCGTCGTAACTTTGCAGACGTTGTTTATGCTCTAACAGCAACATTACACACTAACTAAAGTTCAAAAAGTGAAATCATAATCAACCACCCCTTTAAACAGTTTTGTAATCACAACAAATATAGACACAAATACTGGCTTGTTGTTTTTCTTATGTACGCATACACCCTCCAGAAACAAACAAATTGATTTATGAAAAGTGATATCATTCATGGTTTTGGTGTAGTGGCTTGTAACTCTTATGGAAACTTATACCAGAGAAGATAGTAATATTTGTCTGGCAATTGACACATCTTACACACTGTTTAAAAAGGAACTGAATACGTTAACAAAATTAATTCTTATCTACTGGTAACCCTAATATTATTAAGTCATATATATCTGTTTAGGTACAAGTACCCCTGGTTGGGAATTACTTCATCAGCATATGTGAACCGGAGGGCAAACTGGCTTTGATTTTGTTGGTTTGACTGATTTGCATGGAATATTGCACAAGCAATCATGATTATGCCGTATCCATGTCACTGAGCACAAATACACTCACTCTCAGATGACAGAGCACAAGACACACTGTTTGCATTCCCTTCACTGCACTGCAAGTGATCTTCTGTTCTCATCACTCCCTTCCTTTACTGTGTGCCGGTTTGTCATGTGTTAGAGAGAAATGAAGGATGTGCATGCTTGAAGAGGTTTTGTGCAGTCTGTCTGCTTCCACTATCCAAGGTTAGCTGTTCACCCATCCATTCATCCATCATCATTCACCCTTGTGTGCCTTCACTTCCACCCAACCCTTCTTTTCAGCAGTAAAAGCTGCAGTGTTCTCCACAGGATGCTGTCTATGTCTGTCACCAAATGAAATGAGGGGTCATTGGCAGTTTTGCATGGGAAATGTGCTGATTTGTAAGAAATGAAAGCCATTGCAGGGATATCTAAAATGGGCTCCATTGGAAAAAAGAACAAAAAAACATTAATGAATTCTGCTGCACTTCATATAAAATAGATAGAAATCTTTTGAATTTGATGAAGAAGGAGACCATTTTGGCTAGTGTCTGTTGGGCTTGTTTTTACCCAGACGCAATCTGGGTATTATATGCATTTTCTGTTTTACATTACTTTTCGTGGAAATGGCTCTGCTCCACCTGATGACATTGGATCTTTGCAGGCCCGGCAGGTCAGGTTCTTCATGTTATAGAGCTGATTTTTATGCTACAATGCATAACTCTATATTAGAATGGCTAACACTTTATTTTAAGGTGTCCTTGTTACACGTTATATGTACTTTCTATTATAATAACAATTATTTATGCATAATTACATGCAAGTAACCCTAAGCCAAACCCTTATCCTAACCCTAACCATATAGTAAATACATGCAGTTAATTAATATTACTCAGCACTTAAATGTATAATTACACTGTAACAAGAACACCTTAAAATAAAGTGTAACCTTTTAATTTCATCTACTTATTGATGATTTGTGATACATCTATATTATGTGACTACATATGTAGTTATACTGTGGTTGTACATATTTTTTTAAAGTATATACAAAATCATATAAAAAGTAGCATTACCATATTATAAGTGTGAAGTGCAAGTGTAAGTGACCATATCCTATTTGTATTTGAGTATCAGATTTTGCACATGCACAAGAATATTACTATATTGAAATTTGCTTATAATATGATTATGAATGTCTCATGTAAATGTCTCAACCCAAATGCAACAACTTAATTAAGCCAGAAGCCCAAGAGCAAGTATTTTGAGTATCGAAGAGAATAGCAGAAAAGAATGTGCATGTCTTGATTATATGGAATATCATGACTACACTGTGTACAGCTTTATTCAGTTATGTGTGGAGCATGTGAGCCTTTTTTGCTAAGTTTGGCTTAACCAGAATAACGATGAGCATGTACACTACCATTCAAAAGTTTGGGGCCTATACATCTAAGTCTCTTATCCTCTCCAAAGCTGTATATATTTGATCAAAAACACAGTAGAACAGTAATACTGTGAATTAATTCTTGCAATTTAAAATTTCTGTTTTCTATTATTATTTCAATTTTTATTTAATATATTTTAAAATGTAATTTATTCCTGTGAGTTTTCAACAGCCATTATTCCAGTCTTCAGTGGCACAAGATCCTTCAGAAATCATTTGTTACTTTTGATCAGTTGAATGCATCCTCGCTAAATAAAAGTATTAATTTCCTTTTTGAGAAAAAAAAACAACTTTTGAGTGGTTATGTAAATGCATTGTCAAATATGCTAATCTGTTTCTTCAGTAATGCCCTCTGTAAAACCATAAACTATATTTCTGAATTTTAAACATTTCGAAATTTGACAAAACCTTCCTGTTCAATACATCGCATTACTTATGTTGCTGTGCTCTGTATTTAAAACGTTTACCTTTTTCTTTGCTTCTCCTCTAATTGGACTTTTGGGAACCCCTTGACCTTTGACCCCATTATAGGTCCTGCCAGTTAGACAACTTGGTTTGATACTCACCTGTGTCATGCTGTGCACTTCCATTTGTTATTAGATAATTTACCTCTGCATGAGAGGTTGAGTGGGACTGGGATTCATGTTTAATTTTTGATGTTTGACTTTCTTATCCCCATCCAATTATAGGAGTATAGTTATGAGCGTTTAGTTGATCTCTCTTTGTGTCTTCACCTTCTCCTAGAACAACCCAGAACCATTCAGCACACTACATACAACACTATACAAGATAAACATGCACACAAACCCAGACATCAATGTTTGATGTTTGATAATGTTGACAATGATTTTATGATGCAAGATGAATCCTGCTTGTTTTGATCTGATTTGGTCTGAGTAAAACAGGTAGAAACTGATTTCTTTTCTGTGAATGTGAAGGTCCTCCTGGCCCTGAGGGTCGACGTGGGCCTCCAGGTAGTGGAGGAGTAAAAGGTGAGAAGGGCATGCCTGGATTCCCTGGGACACCTGGTGCAACAGGACTGAAAGGAGAATACGGTCCCGCTGGCTTTCCAGTAAGCATTATAAAAGTGTTCCAAAGAGAAGGTTTAGTTATTGTTAGCAAAGGGTTTCCTACATTTTGCATTTGTACAGTAGAAACATTTTTATTGTAGGCTGCATTTGTTTAACAAGGACAGTATTTTGTTTGGTCAGTGGCTCTCTGGAATACTTGATTCTGATTGGTCAGTTCTAGCATACTCTGGTGTGGCTGCTAAACAATTGAACATTGAACATAATGATTGAACATTTGCAACCAATTTCCTGCACAGTTGTGATATAATGTCTTTGGTATCTCTGTTGTCTTTTTTTTCTTACATTAGAAAATTATTTCAAATAATATAAAGAATTGTCCATTTATTTATTAATTTCCATTTATAGTATTATTCAGTTGGATAATGGTGTTTGTTATTTGTTTTTGACAAGGGTGCTCCAGGAAATCCAGGACCTAGTGGCCCGAAAGGAGATCCTGGAACTCAAGGTGTTCCTGGATTCCCAGGTCGGTTAACCTTCTTTAAAAATTAAGGAGTCATTTACCAAAATATTAAAATGCCAGTAATTATTTATACACTGTAATGTTGTTCAGTCCCATTTGCTGTAATTTATTCCATCATTCCACATTTCTAAAAATGGCATGTGAAGCACAATGACAGATTTTTCTTCTTTTTTTTAAATCCAGTTCAATCATGACAACTCTTGGAAGATTTTAGCATGGTGATGGATAAGACAATGTTAATGTATTTGGTCTTGACTGAATAGATCTGCTACGCTGCTGCTGCTGCTGAATTGCTGCTGCTGTTGGTTATTGCTGTAGTTGTAGATTAGTGCTGCTGCTGCAAGCAAGTTTTAACTCTCTGAATATCATCAGTTACATTAACAACCCGTCAGCCTGCGCCATCTAGAGTTTCATGACTGAACTATATATTTTTACCATCACAGGACTAAATTACATTTTGAAATATATTAACATAGAAAATAATAATTTTAAATTTGACAGTTTTTACTATATTTTTGATCAAATAAATTGAATCTTCATAATTCTTCTTTTTTGTTCCACACAAAAAATAACAGCATACCTGTCTGGAACAACATCAAAGTGAATCTATAATAAAATGTGTAAATGTTAATGCAGGTTGTGAAGTTTTATTTATGAAAGAGTCTTATCCACGTAACCTCTGCATGTTATAGGATCTAAAGGACAGCCTGGTCTTCCTGGAGCTAATGGCATCCCAGGAGAACGTGGTGACACTGGAACAGCAGGTGTGTCATTTTAAAACCCGGATATTTTTCCCTTTACAAATCCAATAAAAATGCATCGTCTAATACTCCTCTCCCCTCTGTTGACCACAGGACCTCCTGGTGACCCAGGTTATGCTCCAGAGCCTATTCTTTTGAAGGGGGAGCGTGGTCCACCTGGACCACCTGGTATCCCAGGCAGCAGAGGCCCATCAGGCCCCTTGGGATTACAGGGTCTTCCGGGTTAGTGGATACATTTAGACTATACAGTACAGTCAAGAAAGATACTATACCTGATACCTGATCTTTTTCCTCATGTCTGATGTCACTTCTGCCTTCAGGTTCACCTGGCAACCCCGGAGACTCAGGTCCAATGGGACCTCCAGGATTTACCGGCTCACCAGGAAGGAAGGGAAATGCAGGACCAGCTGGACAACCAGGTAATGTTAAGGTCCAAGATGTGGCTTGGTGGGTAGACATGTTGCACAAGGCCTACCCAAATACAAATCCAGCTTGGGTCATTTTCCAGTACTTGGTGCATCTCCACTGTCTTCTTCAATTAAAAGGCCTTTAAAGATTCAAGTAAAAAAAATTTAAAGGGGTAATTCACCCAAAACTTAAAATGTGACCCTGGACCACAAAACCAGTAATAAGTAGCACAGGTATATTTGTAGCAATAGCTAAAAATACATTGTATGGGTCAATATGATAGATTTTTCTTTTATGCCAAAAACCATTAGGATATTAATTAAAGATCATGTTCCATGAAGATATTTTGTAAATTTCCTACCGTAAATATATCAAAACTTAAT
>NW_015557123.1:71814-75465 GCF_001515605.1 Sinocyclocheilus anshuiensis | reverse complement strand
TGTATCTCGGCCAAATATTGTCCTATCCTAACAAACCATACATCAATGGAAAGCTTATTTATTCAGTTTTCAGGTGATGTATAAATCTCAATCTCGAAAAATTGACTCTTATGACTGGTTTTTAAATGACAGAATTTAAATTTTTGGGTGAACTTTCCCTTTAAGGATCATCCTTAACATTGGTGGCTACGTTATTCTTTCTTTATATTTTCAGAACAGGAAGCTTATAAACAGTGCCTGAATCTTCTCCACTTCCATTTCTAAACAAGACAAAATTATTTACAGGTCCGCGTGGTTACCCCGGCCCTCCTGGTCCAGAAGGGATTCAGGGCCCTCCAGGTATCACAGGATCATTGTCTGCCGCACATGGTTTTCTGATCACACGCCACAGTCAGACCACAGACGTGCCAACGTGTCCTGGTGATACAAAACTCATCTATGATGGCTATTCTCTACTCTATGTGCAAGGCAACGAGAGGGCGCACGGACAGGACCTGGGTGAGTGACCCCAAAACACACAGAGCACACGCACGTAGCATTTCCTTTCTCACATCACATGTATCATGACTAATATGTTTTTTAACTTCATTCAAACAAACATCAGGTACGGCTGGTAGTTGTCTGCGTCGTTTCAGCACAATGCCTTTCATGTTCTGCAACATCAACAATGTCTGCAACTTCGCTTCCCGCAATGACTACTCCTATTGGCTGTCCACACCGCAGTCCATGCCCATGAACATGGCGCCTATCACTGGAGAGAGGATCAAACCTTTCATCAGTCGGTAAGAGACTGATGATGAGTAGAAGTGGGATCTGTGGTTTGGCTTCTTTACCTTAAATTCATTGCATTACCTGAATCATTTTGTATGTGTGTGTGCAGGTGCTCTGTGTGCGAAACTCCAGCCATGGTGATTGCTATACACAGCCAGACCATTCAGGTGCCATCCTGCCCGGACTACTGGGACATACTCTGGATCGGTTACTCCTTCATGATGGTATGTACCATGTAGACTCTGTGGGGAATTCATTTAGAAGGAATTGAACATTAGTTATATTAGTAAACTTTTGCCTGCCAAATCAAAGTCTAACCAACATGTAAGAAGCCATTTTATCATGTGACTAGAGAACCATAAAACAGCTGACCAATTCAGACCAGAAGTCCTCAACCTTTTGATCCCCACTGTCCACAAAAATATTTGAAATATTTAAAAAATAATTGATTTACTGAATAAGGATTAAAGATAAGCATTTTTAAACATATTTTTTTCCAAATAAAACATTTTAGTTTATAATTATTAGTAATATACATAAATACCTATGGCTTTATGCACCAAGAGCTCGTAACACTCCAAAGAGAAAGGAAAAATTTTAATCGCATCATATGACCCCTTTAAGATTTTATTCATTTAAATTACTTTTCTAGGTCTGGAAATCAAACTTTTAGAAAGAGGCTACGTCTTATATCCAGGTTTTTAAGACTGTGGGAATCCTGGTTCTTTAAAGAAAAAAAAACAGTTGTTGAGGAGGTGAATAAATATAAGAAATATCTTGATTTTGAGTTGTTTTAGTTTATTTTTTTTTTGTTTCGTTATCGTTATTTGATGTCGTCTTAGGCACTCTAGTGAGTCCCGGCCTCCTGATTCAGAAACACTGCTTCAAGACCATTGTGACAAAATGTTCAAACTGCTGAGTTTGCTGGGTTCAGATGGAGTAACCCTGAGAAAACGTCTTGAGATTCATAACAACAACCAAAAAAAGTGGAAAAAAAAAGGTTGAAAACAATAATGAAGTTATGTACAATGTGTATAATTAAGCAAGGAAAGCATAGTAATCTTCAGTGTTGGGGGTAACGCATTACAGAATATGACTCAAAGCTGCAATAATTAAATATGTTAAATAATACAAATATCCTTTTTGTATTTAAGCCCAATTTATTAACCAATTTGCTGCTGACCTTCGATGATCCAATTCAACCATACTAATAAGCAAAAATTACACAAGATAAACTAACATTTCTTCTTCTTTTTTATTGCTGAAGAGTGTTGAACTTTCTTCTTCTGTGTATACTGTACAGACGTGAATTTACATTTCCTTCAGCCTGAGGCTTTTGGTGTGAAAGGGCTTTTACATTTGCCAAAAATAGAACTTTTTATATTAAAAGCAAACAAGCAAGCCCAGATTTAAAAAGTAACGCAAAAGTAACGTAACGCATTACTTTTAATAACAAGTAACTAAGTAACGTAATTAATTACTTTTTTAGGAAGTAACGCAATATTGTAATGCATAACTTTTAAAAGTAACTTTCCCTAACACTGGTAATATTTCTACTGGTTTTCATCACTTCACATTTTTAAACTCTTCAAGTCGAAGTTGAAATATTGTTAAAAAAATAAAAACAGCATATAAATAAAAAGATTGCGTTAATAAGAGCTGGCATATTTTTCAAAGATCTCAGACATCCTTGTTGGTTTTTGCCTCACATTCATTGCTCATCTTGCTCTGTGTAACAGCACACCAGTGCAGGTGCTGAGGGCTCAGGTCAGGCTCTTGCCTCTCCCGGTTCCTGTCTGGAGGAGTTCCGCTCGTCTCCGTTCATCGAGTGCCACGGTCGAGGCACCTGCAATTATTACAGCAACTCGTACAGCTTCTGGCTGGCTACTGTGGATGTGAATGAAATGTTCAGGTAATATTTCACTCAAAACAACAATCCTTGAAAATATACTTGGCAACTTTCTTGAAAAACTGTGCAAATGTCACACTGTCTTAAAGCAAAAAGATGTCTATCATCAGAGTATGTTTTTCTCTCTGCCCAAACAGAAAGCCGCAGTCAGAGACACTGAAAGCTGGAAACTTGGAGACCCGTGTGAGCCGCTGTATTGTGTGTATGAAGAGGACGTAACCTAGTGACATTTTTGCAGTCTGTTGTTGTTGAGGATCAGCCATCACTTGCAACGACTGCGGCCATCATGCTGATTACCAGTGAAGTTCCATTGGTGCAGTATCTTCACATTTAACTCTATGGTGCTACTGTGCGACACAGCAAAAGAAACTGAACAAAATAAATGAATTTATTAGTCTTTTTTTATTTTTTAAAGAAGTACCTCAAAAGAAACATGCAGATCCAGCAAGGTGCCATGACAGTTGTGACACAATGTGCATTAGATTTTTTTTTCTCTAGAGATCCTTTTCATGTAATATTTTCCTACAAGAATTTGAATGTTGGTACACAAATGATACATTTTTTGGGGGAGAAGTGCTCTCTGGCTTTTTTCCTTTTTTTCTCTCGAGTGGAATTGTCTCCATGTTACCAAATCGGCACTTTGAACATCAAAGAGACGAAATGCACTGAAGCGTTACATTAATGGGACTGCTTTTTTAAGGCTATCATTTTTTCCCCCAATCACTTTTTCTTCTTTATTGGTGGTACTAACACTGCTGTATCAGGACTTTTTAGCAATGTGTCATTTACCTCTTTTTGTAAGTAATAAAATGTGTATATTGTGTAAAACACCTTTTTAGCGTAAAAGAAAACAGAGCTTTTTAATGAATTTATGGGATCTTTGTTTTATTCACATATTAGTTCCACATTCATTTATACTAACATTTGTACAAAGAACTTTCTTTAAATGAAACAGTATTTTATAAATATAT
>NW_015557123.1:65712-71482 GCF_001515605.1 Sinocyclocheilus anshuiensis | reverse complement strand
CTTGATTTGGCTGTAGGAGGGTTTTTTTTTTTTTTCATTCTGTAGTTGTCAGTGCGTTCATTATAGCACACATGCATAAATTTACTTGTTTTTACAGATCTCTCCTCTATTCAGATTTCATTTAAACAGCAAGGACATTTCTGTGAAAACCCATGAGATACTAGTGTAATGAATTTGTAAACTTTTCATTGGTTCTTATTTGTTATATTACACCACAGTGTGGTGTATCACTGTTTCAGATTAGATGAACCACTGTCAGCAAATGTGAACATAAACTACATTGTGGCATATTATATTATAGTTATATAATATATAGTTTTGTGTATGCATAGTTGTACACAGTACATACATAAAATCTGCTGAGTGTGGTGGTTTATCTAATCTAAAACAGTGAAGATCTTTTCGCAAGTCTTCATGGGGTGCAAAACTGTGTATTTCAAAATCATTTCCCCCTTTTATGTCTAGTATCCAGAAGTTGTTATAAACTTAAATGACTGAAATAAACGAAACAAACTTTGTCTGTGCAAGGTGAATGTTTTTTAGAGTGGGATTCTGGTTTGTTAGGACACTATTAGTATAGTATACTAACTACAACAGTGTTACATTTTCTTTGCAGTAAGTTTGCTCATCTAAAGCATCGAGCCTTGCTGCATGGAAACCAAAAATAGTTTTATCATGGTGGACCACTAGAGGGACTGCAGGGTTGCACCAAACAGCTGTCTTTACCCTGACAGACATCTATGCCATATACATGTCATTATTTACATTAGATGCATATGGAGTTGCACAAGACTTTGCAGATTTGCAGCTCCTGTTTTGTTGTGTAGTAATGCATGATGATTCAATCACAACATGACAACATGATTAAGTGGATGTAAAATTCACTCAAATAAATGTGGTTTGTGTCTCCATTTGCATTTTTCCTGTTAGTGTATCATCCTCCTGCTCTTTCTGATTCTAACAATGTGCTCTTGTTATCCAGGACAGATTGGTTAATGACTAAGATTTGAGCTTAGGAGAGGTTATTAGAACCTAAAAAGTCCATATAAGATCCAGTTGACAAACTGAGTGTTGATATTTGGCAAGAGTTAAGTTCTCAGTAGGATCAGTGAGCAGATGACAGTGACCTCATTGCCACTGGGATAATGGTCTTAGTTCCAGCCAACAACAGGACCAAGGGGCAACAACCAAGCCAAGCTCATTACAAAAAAAAAAAAAACAAGGGTCAACACTGGTTCTGAATGAATAAAGCCTGGCCCGAAAGTTCATTGTTCACTACTTGTACAACTGAATCGTTCAGTCAGGCTCTGAAAGTTAGGTCCTTTATTATGAAAATTTTTTTTTTTTTCTTTGTTTTTAACATTGATGGACAATAATAGACAGATAGCAACTTTAATAGACAGATAGTAAACTAATGATTGACTCTCATAAATGTGTATCCAAAATATATAGTAGGCATATAACACCTGCAATATTCATACCTTAAGTTAAGCCATTCAAGCTGAAGATAACTGTACAGTCTGATTTTGGATTAACTTTGATTTTGGATTAAGTTTGTGTCTATGGAATGGTCCAAGGAATGAGACACGTCAAATCTGAATTTCCAGGTAATTTGCCCCTTAGGGGCATATCGGATGACCTGCATGATTTAGGGAATAACCTTTTGCTTAATGAGCTTTAAAGGAAAAGGAATCGCTGCTCACGTCTGTTTTGAAACATGAGCATCTAGTGGCAAATACTACATCCCTTGAGAGTTGGAATTTGGCGTAAACGTTCACATGTAGCCACTGAGCTCATGATCCACATGCAGCCTAAGCCCTAATACAACCTACATTTGTGCACATACTATACAAGCTACTGAAATCAAATGATCTGCAGGGAGAAACCTCAGCTCCTAATGACGCAGAAACGTCTATCAGAGGAGGATTCCCCTTCTGCACTCTGCAGTGGTGCAGCCAAGACTACATTTCAGCAAGGGCTGTTAGAAGTGCATTGGGAAATCGCACTCACTCTTCTAAAACCGATCTGTCGTTCAAATTAAATGAAGCGATATTACACAAGCGCCAGTGCTGTTGCTAATATCAGCACCATAGCAGTAGGTACAAGGTTGCAGAAGTACATTTTGAGTAACTTACATTTTAAACACATTACCAGTTACTGTTTTTACTCTGCCAACAAAAACAGTTCAGAATGAAGCCAAAGTAGAATCAACTTATTTACACAAATTCGTTCTGCTCGTGTTTCATGAATGAGGCCCATTGAGTTCTTCTTTATGTGCTTCTGGTACTACTCCTACTGAGGTTTCATTCAGGTCTAACCTTCTCAAAGACCATTAGACAATAGACATGCAAGGATACATTATAGACCAGACTTTTGGAGCCAGGGCCTTAGGCCACACGAGCTGAAAACATACAGACAAACCAAAAATTATTCAGACACCAGATATAATTTTTGATATTTCTTACTAGTGGATGCAGCAAAATAAACTGACATATTATACCCAAAAAAAAATTTCATACAGTGGACTACCAGTAAAATGTATAAACATTTGGGACCAAAAATTATTCACTTTGACACTTGTCATATTTTATTACCATTTGTAAACTATAGTGAATAAACTGTGATAATGTGTGAAATGTTGAAGGTGTCTGAATAAATTTTGGTTTGACTTTAATAAATCCACAGAAGAAACACTGGAGAAACTCAGGGAAAATGCAGCACAACCAACATCTAACATCAAACAATAACCGGCAAAGGACTGAACAGAACAGAGAGAACTTATACAGAAACTAAACGAAGGAACTAATGAGATGATTAACGAACACAGGTGAACAGAATAAACTAATCAAGGGAACTAAGGAAAACTAGGTCACAGGAACACGTGGGATAAATGAAAACAAACTCAAAGTCCAAGAATAGAATATAACCATGACAGTACTCCCCCCTCCGGCCAGGCTCGACCTCGCGCCGTAACAAAAACAAACAAAGGAGGGGACAAAGGATTGCAGGCAGGAAGGCAGGCAGATGACCAGGGCGGCGACAACGGAGGGAGGAGCCATGAAGGGATCAGGAGGAACCATTGCGGACCAGATGGAGGGAGGAGCCAGGATGGAGACAGGAGAGACTTGGAGCAGGAAGAGCCAGGCGGGACCCAGACCGCAGCATGATGGCCCACGGTGGAGCCGATGGAGGGAGGACCCATGGTGGAGGAAGGGCTGACGACTCCAGGGGGCGATCCGGAAGGCCGTGGTGGAGCCAGAACGACAGAGGACCAAGGTGGAGCTGGAGGGAGGGAGGAGCCCAACGGAGCCAGAGGGACGGAGGGACGAGGTGCAGCCAGAGGAGTGTAGTCCCGAGGTGAGGGCAGGTCGAGGACCAACCAAGGTGGAGCCGGAGGGACGAGGGAGCCCGGCGGAGCTGGTGGACTGACGTGCCACAGTGGAGAGGAGGAAGCTAAGAGCCATGGCCTTGGAGGCTGGAGGCGGAGACAAGGGGGTCCTCCAGCCACAACGCCGATGGAAACTGGCAGACCCGCGGCGAAACCACACCAAGATGTGAAGATGTAGAAGATTCTGAGGCAGATGAGACTAAAATTCAATTATTTGGTGTCAATGGGAAGAAGGTTTACCTTCCAACATGACAATGACCCAAAGCACACAGCAAACCAGAGCACACAGTGATTGAAGCAGAAAAAGGTCAATGTCCTTGCATGTTCTAGTCAGAGCCCAGACTTAAACCCCACTGAAAATCTGTGGAATGACTTGAAGACTGCAGTCCACAAACGGACACCATCAAATTAAACTGAACTTGAGCAGTTCTTCAAAGAAGAGTGGGCAAATATTGCAACATCTCGATATGCAAAGTTAGTAGAGACATGTCCCAACAGACTAAAGGCTGTAATTAAAGCAAAAGATGGTTCAACAAAATACTGACACAAGGGGGTGATCCTTTTTCCAACTCAGTGATTCTGTTTTGTTTGTTTTTTTTCTGACATGTTAGTGTTATATCTTTCACTTGGATATTATAAGTTGCACTGATTAATATGTGTGTGTGTGTGTGTGTGTGTGTGTGTCATGTTGTCATTATCATGTGATTTAACCAGTGGGCAAATGATGACAAAAAACAGGCAAAATATGCAAATCAAACTGACGTCTATAACTTGACATGACGTTGATTTGATGTAAATTGAATGTCAAACATATTGGCCTACATATACTTTAAACCAATTTCAGTGTGGGATTAACTTCCTATATTCACCGTTACCACTGGAAGAAATTGCCGTCCAAACAGAATTTAAAAGGATGTTACAGCATCTTGATCAAGTCTTGACTAATATTTGACATCAAATTCATATCAAGGTGCCCGCTGGGTTATAGTTCAGTTGCGTCACTTCACTGCCATTCACAACTCTCTCCAGTGGACCCATGGGATAAAGTGTCCATTTGGATGCGCTCTTCAGAATCATGAAAGAAATACTAGGTCATCCGGATACTTTTTCCTACTGTTTTATGAATACTGTCATCTCTGACATATTACTCACATCACATATAGTTAGGAATATTTGGATGCAGCCATTGTGGATTGTTCCTCAATGAATCAGTGTTTTGAATGAATTGAGTCAATAATTCAATGATTCACAGAGACAATCACTTCTCGCCACCTATTGATAAGTCTGCCTGGACACTAAAATGGTAATAAACATTTCCCTTTCTTTGTATTCAGTTAGCCTTCAGCAAAGGATCTTACATGATGACAGGTTCAACTATGATATTTGAACCTGACATTTCACATCAAATGATAGCAATGTGTGCTGCTGCCAATGAAGGTACAAGGTGTCTTGCAGTGCATAGTGGATTGATTCTGTACATTAGCAAGCAGTGCCAAAAAGCTTACATTTAAATACTGAAAATCAAATTAAGGGCGTCATTATGGAGGAACAACAGTGCATGACATGGTCACTCCCTAGACATTATTATACGTGTGAGTAGATTTCTGTAGTGGTTTGAGGCCCTTAAGGAGATAATAGTTTCCCAGTTTAAGTTTCTTGCTACATGCTTATGGGCAAATAAGCTCTGAGTTTCTGGGAATGAAGTCGACCCCCCCTGAAAACTTCACTTGCAAGCAGTCAGTTATCCGCTTTGATTTCCCTAAGCTACTTACTGACACTGCTTACTGGCATGAGCGAGCTGGGGGAGGGTGGGGGGTTGGAGGTGTTATGGTGTGCAACCAGTGACGCATACATGTGTATGCTTGTCTTCTTTTATCAGATGCAGACTGAAGTCCATGAAGTTAAACTGAAGTTCAGAAAATATAGAAAAACTTTAAAATCTTCATGCAAGTTTCCGTTTTCACAATGGACATTAATAGACATTGTCCTACAGATTATTTGTCAGTTTTTCTAAACCGTTCCTAAATTGACCTGGTTTTATTTGTAGTATACGTGTGCTATGGATTCTCTACATTTTTAAATGTAATTTGGCCTGCTGGAAATCTCACAATATTGAATGTTGTGAATCAGAGAAAAGTAATAGTCCAGCGGCCAGTTGAGATGGTGAACAGACTTGGCAATGGCAAGAAAATGCAGCACTCTTTGGTGTTTATTGCTATGCCATGCTATTCGACATGTTCTTCCATTATATCATCTCAGTGTTTGCGGTCTCTCTATCAGAGCTTCTCAACCAGAGGGCCAGAAACCACTGGAGGGCCTCAGCAAGCTTCAAAGGGGGCCACAGGTTGACTTTAAAGACAGACAGACAGACAGACAGACAGA
>NW_015557123.1:63376-65510 GCF_001515605.1 Sinocyclocheilus anshuiensis | reverse complement strand
GATAGATAGATAGATAGATAGATAGATAGATAGATAGATAGGGTAAATGTCTCATAATTACAGCAGAAATAGAGGAAAATAGAGGAGCCTTCAAATATTGTGTTGGACGATAGGGGGCCTTTGAATTTTATATTATTGTGTCATCTTCTTATAGTAAATCATTAGAAACAATGACAAAGTCTCCTGTCTCCGCTAATAATCCTGCCAAATATGTCCATGGCATGTTTACACTGAAGTTGTAGTGAGAAAGAAGGATCACTGGATGTTACTGCCCTCAATCTGTTTTCTGAAGCAAACATCAAAGTTCACCAACGGTGGACATCAAAAAGACATCAGTCTGCTCTTATTCATTCATAGACAAACAGATAACGAAAACAAATGACAACTGAAACATGTTACAGGAACTTTTTTATTGCAATAGCTCTATTGAAAGCAAAAAGAAAAAAAGATAAATACAAACACTATGCAATGTTCAAATGATTTGCCTCATATCACTTGCTTTTTCCCACCAGAGGAAAAAGGAAATGCCAATCAACTGCAGGAAAAAGAAAAACTCAAAGCATCAGTATGTACACATGGACACAACCATAAAAATTTTTCCTTTTAGTATTTTCTCTCAGACTTCATCTGATGAACTGACCTCCACACCGGAACTTTGCTGTATGTCAAGCTCAGAAAGAAACACAAGTGTACCAAAACATACTGAGGTGTGACAAAAACTGACAAGAGGATGCACAAACTTCCCATCTTTTTGATTCTAAAATGATACCAAATAAAAACTGCTTTTCAAAAACATTCCAAAACAAAAAAATAATAATCGGAGCTATCAAAAAAAGGGGGAAGAAAAACCTATTAATGCTGTAGCACTGCACATCTGCACTATGTAATTACTTGAATCAAGTTCCAAATAAAATGTAACTTAATAAAGATGGCAATTCAACAAAACTCATGGCAAAAAGCAGTCAGTTTGATCATATACATTAGCAAAAGGCTGATATCAAATACATTTATGTGGAGTTCAACAATTTGGCTGATTTAAAGCTTTTATGTATGACAAAAAAATATTCTGTACCCTTTTTATATCACATGGAGGCAATTTGGGTCTTAGATCATTTTAGACATTGGGTAAAACCTTTTCACAGAACCACAGCTGTGCTGTAATGGCCAATCTGTGCTAGTTAAGACTTGCTTTGGTAATTCCATGAGGAATGGATCCTTTTACCAGACAACAAAGTTCACTTTCGTACCATTGACAGCATTACAATGAAGACTGTACCATAGTGTTTTGCATTTTTTTCATTGTCACAATGTTTCACATTTGTTTTTGTCTCTTAAAACAATGTGCAGTAAAAGGGAAATATAAAAACAAAATAAAAATGAAGGCTGTTCATGTAACCAAGACAAATGAACCTAAAGCTGCAGATTGAGTTGTGTGCATATCACTCCTTTGGAACAGCCTGATCGAAGCAGGACATACTGCAATACTGAGAGAAGAGAGTAATGGAACAAAACAGCAGCTGATTGATAATACTAACATATTAAATAGAATTAATTCTGAATAAAATATTAATGAAATGTTGTGACTTACGTTGTTGATTGAAGGAGACCCTTCGATCTTGCCAACAGCATGCATAATGATTTATACAGACAGAATTGGGCTTTTGTACCTTCGTATTGTGCTGTTTGTTCCCACTAAGTTGCAGAAGGGCTCCACTTAAGAGTTTATTTATTGTGGGTACCAAAACATAACTGGAGAACTAATTTATATTTATTTAGATGATATAAATCACCAACTCTGTGCTCATCCTAGTGGCATTTTAGCAACTGCAGCAGATTTCATCTGGGGAGTCCCAGAATAGACCCTTCCCTCTTTTCCTGAGCCCCCACTCCTTTCACCCTCTCTCTCTACAGCTCTCTTGGCAAAGCAAAGCAGTGGTGGACGAAGTACAGAAATCAAGTACTTGAGTAAAAGTACAGATCCGTATTATAAAATATTACTCCACTAAAATTAAAAGTACTCCTTTTTCAATTTTACTCAAGTGAAAGTACAAAAGTACTCGATTTTTTATGTACTTAAAGGGGTCATATGATGCTGCTAAAAAGAACATTATTTTGTGTATTTGGTGTAATGAAA
>NW_015557123.1:59423-63160 GCF_001515605.1 Sinocyclocheilus anshuiensis | reverse complement strand
TGTATTTCCTCAGCGACCAGCATGGATCAGCTCTAGGCATGACGAAGCGGATATCGTCCTCTTTTGGAAGACCAAACAAAGTAGTTTCGCTTTCACAACGAATCACACAGCGCCTTCACGACATGGCGGCAGCAACAACACTACAGCAAGAATAAAAGTTACGCCGCCTTTCTTTGCATGAACATTTGGGCAGCGTTATGCAAATCTTCCCACATAGCGACGTAGATATGTGGGGGCGTGTTAGAACGAGCCGTTTTAGGTAGGTGTGGCTGACTCTTAACTTTTATAAAGAATATCTCTTTGGATTTGAGACTTTAGTCTTTGCAATTTTACAGATCTTCTTTATGCACCAAGAGCTTGTAACACTCCAAAGAGAAAGGAAAAATTGAAATCGCATCATATGACCCCTTTAAGTAAAAAAGTACTGATAGATAGATTTAGGAGTAACGATATGTTTTATGAAATGTAGTGAAGTAAAAAGTACGATCTTATGCTTTGGAATGTAGTGAAGTAAAAGTAAAAGTTACTCAAAATAAAACTACTCCAGTAAAGTACAGATACTTGAAAAATGTACTTAAGTACAGTAAAGAAGTAAAACTACTCCGTTACTGTCCACCACTGCAGCAAAGGAGATGCTGGTCAAAAACTAGTACGGGAAGAGATACGAAAAGCCTATGTTTGGGCTGCGCCACATGCCAAGAAGGCACCACGAGAAACATCTGGGGCCCTGCACAGAGTAAAGCAGACTGAAACATCATGACTAGCCTGACACTCACAGATACTATAGAACAGTGTTGACAGTACAAAGGAGGAAATTGAAGATGTGCGTGGAACATTAAGTGAGGACCTAACAGAGACAGACATTCGTAAAAAAGACAGTACTGCTGTTCAGTCACATCCCGTCTGCAGTCTGTACCATACCAATACATGCTCTCTCTGTTAAGCAAATGGTAAATATAAACACTAAAGTCTGTAATTGCACCTGAAATCTTTATGGGAAATAAATACAATTTGTACATACGTGTGATGCTTGTAAACAGCATGCACCTGCCCAAACCAGACTTTTGGATTATGGTGTCTTCATAAAATTAACCTCCCTTTTCATGCAGCTAATAAAATCACAAAACAGCACTGAACTCATACAAGACAGAACGTATGGATCCGCTCTGGAGACAGCATATGAACAAATAAAAATAACCATAAAGTCCATTAAAACAAAACTCAGGATCCTTTTGTTGTGCCGCAGGGGTTTTGTGCTAGGGCTCTCATGTTTTTTGGCATCAATGCAGGAATTTGATGGGACAGTCCTTAGTCTGTAGTGAGAAAAAGAGAGAGATAGGATTAACCCATGAACCAAGTGAAGGTAAGATACCATCACTCCCCTACAATTAATCTTATCACTCAGTGTATTGATTCAGTCACATGCCATATACAGAGGTTATAAAAGGTTGGCTCACCCAAAAATGAAAATTGTGAAAAGAATCGGTTGGTGCGATTTGCGAACCGATTTAAAAGGTTCATTGAAAAGAATCAGTTCGTTCTTGAATCAGACGCCGCTTCTGCGTCTCGGAGCACGTGATAGCCTATATTATAAGGAGTAACGATTTGTTTTATGAAATGTAGTGAAGTAAAAAGTACGATCTTATGCTTTGGAATGTAGTGAAGTAAAAGTAAAAGTTACTCAAAATAAAACTACTCCAGTAAAGTACAGATACTTGAAAAATGTACTTAAGTACAGTAAAGAAGTAAAACTACTCCGTTACTGTCCACCACTGCAGCAAAGGAGATGCTGGTCAAAAACTAGTACGGGAAGAGATACGAAAAGCCTATGTTTGGGCTGCGCCACATGCCAAGAAGGCACCACGAGAAACATCTGGGGCCCTGCACAGAGTAAAGCAGACTGAAACATCATGACTAGCCTGACACTCACAGATACTATAGAACAGTGTTGACAGTACAAAGGAGGAAATTGAAGATGTGCGTGGAACATTAAGTGAGGACCTAACAGAGATAGACATTCGTAAAAAAGACAGTACTGCTGTTCAGTCACATCCCGTCTGCAGTCTGTACCATACCAATACATGCTCTCTCTGTTAAGCAAATGGTAAATATAAACACTAAAGTCTGTAATTGCACCTGAAATCTTTATGGGAAATAAATACAATTTGTACATACGTGTGATGCTTGTAAACAGCATGCACCTGCCCAAACCAGACTTTTGGATTATGGTGTCTTCATAAAATTAACCTCCCTTTTCATGCAGCTAATAAAATCACAAAACAGCACTGAACTCATACAAGACAGAACGTATGGATCCGCTCTGGAGACAGCATATGAACAAATAAAAATAACCATAAAGTCCATTAAAACAAAACTCAGGATCCTTTTGTTGTGCCGCAGGGGTTTTGTGCTAGGGCTCTCATGTTTTTTGGCATCAATGCAGGAATTTGATGGGACAGTCCTTAGTCTGTAGTGAGAAAAAGAGAGAGATAGGATTAACCCATGAACCAAGTGAAGGTAAGATACCATCACTCCCCTACAATTAATCTTATCACTCAGTGTATTGATTCAGTCACATGCCATATACAGAGGTTATAAAAGGTTGGCTCACCCAAAAATGAAAATTGTGAAAATCACTTACTCACTCTCATGTCATTCCAAACCCATAAGACATTTGCTCATTTTGAAAACACAAATGAGGATACTATTAATGAAACCTGAGAGATTTCACTGAAAGTTCATTCCAGTATTGGGGTTTGCTCTTGCACATCAAGGAAGTACGTTTTGAGTTTCCATTTACCATATTTGATGTGCTCTAGGTTTGTGCACTGATCAATGTTTATATGTGAATACAAGCCTAAATTAAATCTGTTCATCATATAAAGTCATTGTGTCTTTTCAGAAGACTCGAATTAAACTGCTCAAAGCATATGGATTTCTTTTATGAAGTTCTGGTAGAATGGACTTCAAATGGAAGGACAGAAAATGCTTTGATTTCATTAAAAATATCTTCCTTTAGTGTTCAAAGATGAATGAACATCTTATAGGTTTGTTTGTGAGTAAATTAAGACAAAGCAGGGTGTTTTTTTTAAAGGAGACATATTATGCCCCTTTTTACAATATGTAATATAAGTCTCTGGTGTCCCCAGAATGTGTCTGTGAAGTTTCAGCTCAAAATACTCCACAGATCATTTATTATATCATTTTGAAAATGCCTATTTTGAGTGGAAGCAGAAACACGCTGTTTTTCGGGCCTGTCTCTTCAAATGCAAATGAGCTGCTGCTTCCCGCCCCCTTTTCCAGAATAGAACTGTGCCATTACAGCTCAAACTAGTGATGGGAAGTTCGGATCATTTTACCGACTCGGACCTTTGAGTCTCGTTCAGCAAAATAAACGAATCTTTTTTCGAGTCATTTCGTTCATTTTAGCAAAATATAATTAAAATGTTACGTGTTACTTCCCTAACACGTCTACTACTTACGCAAACGTTGATCACACTACAAACAATACAAAACTGCTATAAGAAACAGAGAAGATTAATTAATTGTTTACCTGGGTCTTCAGTCTATGATTAGCTCACCTCACCTCTTATCTGACAAGTCTTCGGGTTTGAGACGTTCGTTCATCACGTGACAGCCCCATAAGTTTAACCAATGCAGTCTGAGCCGGAAAGAGAATTGATTAGTTCATCTCTCGAGTCTTCGGGTTTGAGTCGTTCATTCATCACGTGACAGCC
>NW_015557123.1:54937-59311 GCF_001515605.1 Sinocyclocheilus anshuiensis | reverse complement strand
CTTACCAAAACAAAGTTACTGGGTTAATCTTTTTCACGTTTCCTTGGTTGGTAGATGCACTGGGGACCTGATTATAATAGCACTTAAAACCTGGAAAAGTAAGATTTTCATGATATGACACCTTTAAACAGAATTCTGTTTAAAAGGAATTCGGCCTGACCATCATGATGATCTTTATATTCATCCTCAACCAAACCTTACCATGTCCTACCTGTCCCGTCTAAGAATAACCTGACATGCCCTTCACCTACCATTACCTTCTCTATCCCCTTACAGCTCTGGCGGGCAGTGGAGTTGTATGGTGGCCTGCTTTGACCCTGGTGCACAGAAGCAGTGCCTTTGATAAAGGGCTTTGTCTGACCTAACAATAGTGGTGGGGGCACAATGCCGCCGCTTTCAGAGCTCTCTGCACAGCGGCGTCTGGAGGGGATGGAATGCTGCTAGTTCATTGTTCAACTGAACAACCTACAGTTTAGGTTGGCCAGATGTTATAACCAAACAAAGTTTTGTCTACTGGCCAGTTCTGGTTTTTACTTGCCTTGCCAACATTTGTACTGGCCTGACCACGAAAGAATGCTAAAGATTAAAAATATCAATGTATTTTAATATTTGCTAATCTATATACTGTTAAAAAGTTTGGGTTGGTAAGATTTATGTTTTGAAAGAAGTCTCGTATATCCATCAAAGCTGCATTTATTTGATCAAAATACAGTAAAAATGTGAAATATTAATACAATTTAAAATAACAGTTTTATATATTTTAAAAAATAAAATATTTTATAATATATGCAATTTATTCCTGTGATGGCAAAGCTGAATTTTCAGCAGCCATTACGCCAGTATTCAGTGTCACATGATCGTTCAGAAATCATTCTAATATGCTTATTTGCTGCTCAAGAAACATTTCTCAATCAAAGTTTAAAACAGTGCTGCTTTTTTGTGGAAAACCTGATGCATTTTTTTCAGGATTCTTTAATGAAAGTCTGTATGTATTATTTTATTATTATTATCATTAAATGTTAAGTCCTTACAAAATGAACGGATTGTGGTTTTCAAAACATTCTTATTGGCACTTTCAAGACTAACACTATGTTAGACAACTAGATAAATTCCACAAGGGAGTGAGGAAAGTAGTACTCAAAGATAAAAAAACAAAAAAATAAAAGAATGTCCCCAACTGAATACAGGAAGCCGACAAGTAGTTAGCCTTACTCCTGTGCACATACAAGCAAACAAAGGTGACCATTTTTAGTCTGAGCATATCCAGTTTGGGTCAGTGATGTTGCTATATATTAACCACCTTCATGGAATCAGAGATCCGATCCAGCCATCCTCTGCCCTAAAAAGTGCATGGCAGCACAAGACCATCTGCGTCACTGCATGGACACCAAACTCCATGTGCGTCACCACACACACCGCTCACACATCACAAGCATATCATAGTGCCATGCCACAGCAGGTCGCCGCTATAAGTGGGACAATGACCAAACAACTGCTGCCTCTCTTTCATTCCCGGCCTATTTTAGGAGCTGTTCTGCCAGCCTACGATAGTGGGATTGCCCATGACCCCGCAGGAGTCTTTTCTTTCACTGGTAGATGAACTTACAAAGGGTGGCACCAGCTGGTACAGACGTCATTGGTCCAGTAGAACGGTGTTAGCACAGGGAGCTGATTCGTGTCTGTTACGACCCATGGCTCAAGGGAAGCAACAAACAGAGGACACATGCAAAACCAAATTGTTGACTCAAAATATAATTTATTCAAAAATTAGAGTCACATGAAAAAAGTAAAGAAAACCATAAAGAAAACAACCATGTATTGGAAAAACATCAGTAATGCCAGTGTGTAATGTGAAATGCATGGCTGTAGGGAGATGTAGTGTACTGCGGTGTTGAAGTGCGAGGGCAAAAGCAAACCAAACAAGCCACAAAACCAAATATCCAAAACCGAAGCCCCACTCTGGCTCAAGCGGAGGCCTCTTTTAAACGGAGCGTCTGATAGAGAACAGGTGTTTCAAACGGCTGCCAATCAAGGTAGATTGTGGGCTCAACAGCGATCCCACGAACAAATGGCAGGGGTCGTCACACCCCTCCCCATAAGGCAGGGACTCCCACAAAGATCCCTGTAATGAAGTATCAAAACAAATCAGCCAAATAGCATACCTGAATCAGAACCAAAAACAGCTCCTAAAAAAAACACACCGAAGGAAGAAAACATCTAAATTAGCCCAAGACCATAGCTACATTATGCATCTGAAGCGCGAGACAGCGCATCAGCTACCACATTTTCCGAACCTCGGACGTGTCGAATATCCAGGCAGAACGACTGCAAAAACAGAGACCACCGAATCAGCCACTGATTCGGACACTAAGGAATTCAGAAATGTCAGTGGATTATGATCCGTGTATATCACAATAGGGGCACCTGAATTTAAATACACGGCAAAATGCTGTAGTGCCCAAATAAGGGCCAACGCTTCCTTTTCAACCACAGAATAGTGACGCTGATATGAGGTAAACTTTCTTGAAAAAAAGCTAACTGGATGATCTACTCCATCATCATCACTCTGCTGAAGGACGGCTCCAGTTCCCACGTTACTGGAATCAACGTGCAGCGTAAAAGGTTTATCAAAGGATGAACACAGCAGAGACTTAACATTTTCAAAAGCCGTCTCACAGCTAGGAGACCAAACAAACTTTACCTTGCCCTTCAACAAGTCTGCAAGTGGTGCGACTACAGTCAAAAAATTATGACAAAAAGATCGGTAGTCCTAAAAACCTCATAAGTTCTTTCTTGGTTGTCGGAGAAGGAAAGTTCTGGATGGCTTTGACATTTGCATGTACTGGACGCATTTCCCTATTTCCCACTACTTTCCCAAGAAACATCACAGATGCCTTGGCAAACTCACTAGTGATGTGAGGGGTAAACACTGGGATAAACGACAGGGGGAAAAGCTGAAGCTGATGCTTCACTTTATAGCACTGACACCAGTCATGATGGAGTACCTTACCCCTAAACATTGAAAAGATATTAGGATATTACGACAACTTTACTCTTAGGACATCGCAAACTAATTTTTTTAATGAATATGACTTAACCTGACGGAGGACGCGCTCAGTCATTCAGACAGTCTCTCTCTCTCTCTCTCTCTCGCGCAAGCTGTTTAGGCATGTTTTGTGCCATTGATCGTCGTCATCCTTAATAAATAAAACATTTATTCATGCTTGGGTGTCAGCTGTGAATCCAGTGGAGAGAAATCCCCCACCAATAACTGCAAACTGACATTCAGATCTGCCTCCATTTTGTTTGCAACGCCCCACCTTCCAACGATCCAATCAATTCCAGAAGGACGCAATCAAGTCCCGCCCTCTCATTTCAGATTCCGTTTCACTCAGATATACGTCACAGTAGAGAAGAAAAGACAATCGCAACTTCCGTTTCATGCCGACTTTAAGTTTACCGTAAGCCGAGCTTCAGACAAACGTCTTAACACTGAGCGTAACAGTTTTAAAGGGGTCATATGACGTTGCTAAAAAGAACATTATTTTGTGGTAAAATATAGTATTTTGGTGTAATGCAATGTGTTTATGCGGTTTAAGGTTAAAAAAACACATTATTTTCCATCTAATGTACATTATTGTTTCTCCTCTATGCCCCGACTTTCTGAAACACATCGATTTTTACAAAGCTCATCGTTCTAAAAAAAGCGAGGTGTGCTCTGATTGGCCCGTTATCCAGTGCGTTGGGATTGGCCGAATGCCTCAAACGTGTGAAGGAAATGTTACGCCCCTTAACACAGGGGTTTTCAACCTGTGGGGCACCTGGCCAGCACCTGTCAAGGGGGGCGCGAGCATCAGTTAATTCAGAGACGTTCCCTTGAGAATTTATGAATATGAGTTAACAAATCTTTAGCCATCCACTAGGGGGCAATCTGACTCCCACTGCTAGTCGAAAGTTAGAGCAGAGTTGGCCGCTTATTGACAGTGTAAGATGATTTACGGTTAGCCGTGTCGGAAATCCAACCACTGATTGGCATGTTGTTATCTCAGAAACAGGTTCAGCCATCACATTGAATCAGGTAAACTGGTTATATATTTATGTTTCAGTATAATTACGCACGCTATACCAGGGGCAGTTCTAAACCCTTTTTAGGTGGGTTTCAGCCACCCTATCTGTCACCTTAGCCTCCCAAAACTATCTCAGGACGAGACAAAACCAATAAAACTCGTTACAAATGAGGCATTTGTTGCATCCAGTGGGGACATAATTACTGATTATAATGACTTATACAGTTTTTTTACGCGTTGCGTATCGTGCTGCGTAAACATATAACCATGTCTGCATTTGTGATCGGAGAAACAACAAACAACAAGC
>NW_015557123.1:52539-54760 GCF_001515605.1 Sinocyclocheilus anshuiensis | reverse complement strand
TGGGCGGCGTTATGCAAATCTTCCCACATTGTGACGTAGACATGTGGGGGCGTGTTAGAACGAGCCGTTTTAGGTAGGAGTGGTTGACTCTTAACTTTTATAAAGAATATCTCTTTGGATTTGAGGCTTTAGTCTTTGCAACTTTACAGATCTTCTTTATGCACCAAGAGCTTGTAACACTCCAAAGAGAAAGGAAAAATTGAAATCGCATCATATGACCCCTTTAAATGAGAATCCCAGCTGTCACTAAAGACAACTAAGTAATCCAGATAAACAGCACACCCCTCGAGACCCGACACCACCCAGTTCATAAGGTGCTGAAACGTCGCCGGAGCATTTCGCAGGCCGAAACTCATGACCTGATAGGAATATAGCCCCGACGGAATAACAAAAGATGATATTTCTTGTGCTCGCTTCGTAAGAGGCACTTGCCAATAGCCCTTCAGCAAGTCAAACTTGCTGACGAACTTTGCGGCCCGACCGTCTACACAATCTTCGATGCGAGGTAAAGGAAAGCAATCTGGTTTAGTTAAACTATTAACTATTTGCGAAAATCTGTACAGAATCGAACGCTACCGTCTGCCTTTCCTACTAAAAGGCACGGGGAAGCCCAGAAGACGAAGGCACCACAATATTATGGTCCTGCATATACCGAATTTCTCTTTCCATCAATTCCCGTTTCTCAGGCGAGACACGATAGAAACGCTGTTTAATCGGCTTTGCGTCCCCCACATCAATATCATGTTCGACCCAATCAGTACGAGAAGGCACATCTCCAAATAATTCAGGAAAACTACATAATAATTCACATAACTCCTGACATCTTACAGAAGGCAGATGACGGAGAGTGAATTCCTAAATTCTGTAATGACTCTGATTTTTGTAGCCAACCACGAAGCATGCAATCATCCGGCGAGAGGGTCTCCTCTTCCCCCCCCACTAAACTCACATTACTCCCACCAACAGAGGCTACAGAAAGGGCGGGATGCGAAGGCATCAACTCTCCCAAAGGCTTTGTTTCTGTTTCATAATAAGGTTTTAATGTATTTACATGACAGCATTTAACAGACTTTCTTCGTGATGGCATTATAACTTCATAATTTTTGTCACTCAATTTACGTTGTACTACAAAAGGACCATCAAATTTAGCCTCAAAAGGAGAAGATACAATCGGCCGTAAAACAAGCACTTGATTGCCTGGTTTAAAAACTCGATGCTCAACTGTGCGGTTGTATAATCGCTTCATGTTTCCCTGATGTTTCTTGAGATTTTCCTTAGCTCGCTCCCTCACAGTGTCATTAAGATCACCTGCATGGTGCAGCACGGTGCTCCGTTTCATCATGACAAAAGGAGAATGCACAAAGACGACAATTTGCTCATCAAGCAAGTGCCAGAAATGCTAAATAAGTTCACATAAGGCTATAGCAAATGTTGCATGTTCTGCAAGAAACACAGACTTTTAAAAAGTCTGCACTCAAGACTGATTTGGATAGATTTAAATAGGTATCTAGAATAAGAGTCCCAACTAATTCTGTATTGTCCCCTTACTATCTTTTACTGCTGTATCTTTTTACCCTATCCTCTCTTTCTCTACATGATACAAAATGTCACGTCCACAGGTGGAGCAGCTCATCATTACTACTTAGGGATATGCCGATCCGATACTCAGTAACGTATCGGCTCCGATACTGCCTTTTGCCGGGTATCAGTCAGACAAGACGATCCAAATCCGATATTGTGTGTAAACTGTGTATACTATTTTGTGTTATTGTTAAGCCCCACGAAAGGCACAAAAACATTATAAAGCACCATAAAGTTTTCGTGCACTATATTCCAAGTTTTCTGAAGCTGTTCCATAGTTTAATGTGAGATATAGATTAGTGTTAATTTTGTCAGCAATTTTTTTAGTCTTAGTCTTTTAAATTAGTCTTAGTACTGGTGTCAAATGTACTTTTTAGTTATTATCCTATTTAGTCAACCTTGTCCTGTTTTTATGTCATGTCAATTTTAGTCGACAATGTCTCAGCATTTTAGTCTAGTTTTAGTTAATGAAAACGTTGTCACATTTTCGTCATGCTGATAAAACTGATATATATATATGTATATATATATATATATTTGCTCAAAATTATTAGCAAAAAGATTGTTGTCATTTGAGAAATTTATTTTTACATTTCAGGTATTGCACTTTCACCAATAAGCACAAATCAATAGAATGTGG
>NW_015557123.1:51709-52453 GCF_001515605.1 Sinocyclocheilus anshuiensis | reverse complement strand
AAAACTAAATTGAAATTTTAAAACAAGCCCCAAATCAAATAAATAAGTAACACAAATAAAAGAAATCTCTTCATATAAACAAACTAAGGCTTTGTCTGTGCTCTTTCCATTTAAAATTAGAGGCAATCACTGCATTTTAATCATGATCCAAACAAAGATGCTAAATGCATGTTATTTAGATTGCAATTAGATTGTTTCATTTCGAAATTTGAGGCAAAAACAGAATGGTCTGGTTTTAGCTTTGTGAATGAGACGCAAATGTCACTCTGACAGCAGGTGTTAGCTTTGTGAATGGGGCGCAAATGTCGCTCTCTGACACCAGGTGGTGCTTATGGAACAGCAGGTATTTATAGGCTGCTGTCCCTTTAAGACCGAATGCATGGATCCAATATAATGATGCATTTGAGATTTCTTTCACCACTGTTTACGTTCACTTAAGACATAACCGACTGTTTACATGAGAATACTTGCCGAGACAGATATTTTGAGATAATTTTGTGTGTATGTGTTCATTCAGATGCAAGATAATTTCACAGAAAATATTTGTTTATTTTTTATAAATAAAGAACTTTATTTCTTAAGTCAATTATTAAAGTATTACATATGTTTCATAGGCTGATTTATTAATTTTAAGAACAAGTGGAAAATGTGCTGAATGTTTCATTTCATCCAAGTGAAATTAGCAAGCAGTTAGACTGAATTTACATTCGTTTTAAACGCGGAGCCAGGCGCGAGTCGACACAG
>NW_015557123.1:42484-51628 GCF_001515605.1 Sinocyclocheilus anshuiensis | reverse complement strand
CTGAAGCTTTTATTTATATATTTCTTTAAAAATAATTTAACAAAAGCTTCAGTGTTTGATAATAAAAGTTTATGCCAAAGTACGGGTGGTTTCCTTTTCAAGATTTTTTTTTAGATATCATTTTGTAGCTTCTTCCTTTATTATGATATCAGGGCAGTTGTAATTATAACATTATGACATTTTTTTACTTCTATTTAAAAATGAAAAACCTGTTCAGAGAAAAGGTGTATTAAAATAATTGTAAACAGCATGCAAACAAATGGAGCCTTATCAGACTATGACGACATGTTTTCAGTTATTAATGTTAAATTTACAAAGTTTTTATTTTTTTCATTTTTTTTTTTAAATTCATGTATATTTATAACTCAACACTTTGCATTAGGGCTGTCAAAAAAAATTCGAATTTCGAATATTCGTCGAATTTAAAATAAAAATCCACATTCGAATGCAAAAACCTTACATTCGAATTTTAGGTGTGCATTAAGGAGGCAGCCTTAATCAGTGGCGCACGAGATGCGATGACGATATAAGTGTCATTGCATTTTAATGTTTTTGTTAACCTATCCAGTTGAAGCCACTAGATGCAGCACTGCTGCGTTGTTAATTACAAATATTGCGAGAAAAGAGAACATCAATGCGGAGATCTTGTTTACGTCAAAACTGAAACCAAGCTGTTCACACAGAATGCATATTTCGCGCATTTTCTAGAGAGACGTCTATTACCGTTGCACTCGCATCTCGCACAAAGGAGCCGCATGTTTAGAAAGCCATGTAAAATTAATGCAAGTTCAACTTTGAAAAAACCTATCTCGAGACTTTATGGCTGGGTTTTCTCGAGACTTTATGGCGGGTTTTTTCCCCATCCCACTGCAACTCATGTTTTTAAATGAAAAATGTACTCTGTGTGATTTCGGTCCTTTGTATTAAACTATGCATACATACATGATGCTGTTTTGTTTATAGTTGTTTAAGCAACTTAATTATAATTGGTTTATAAACATTATTTTAAACATTATGCACTTTGAATAAACGTGCATTAGTAATATTTTGCTCGATGCGCCCTCTTGTGGCCTCAGGAGAGAAGCCAAAAGCTTTTCTTCACCCTAACTGAAATTATGCATTTTAAATTCTAATATAATTCGAATTTTGATCATATTTAAGTAAAAAATTTGAATTTAGTTTTTCAGCTATTTTGACAGCCCTACAGGGCGGTGATACATTTTGGTAGCCCGAATGGAAAACACAATAGCCCCGGGACGTCGGGCTAGCGATTTTGCGAGCCCTGCAATCGAATTCTTACTAGTAGGTATTACAATTAGAGAGCTCTACAATTGAATTCTTACTAGTAGGTATTACAATTAGAGAGCTCTACAATTGAATTCTTACTAGTAGGTATTACAATTAGAGAGCTCTACAATTGAATTCTTACTAGTAGGTATTACAATTAGAGAGCTCTACAATTGAATTCTTACTAGTAGGTATTACAATTAGAGAGCTCTACAATTGAATTCTTACTAGTAGGTATTACAATTAGAGAGCTCTACAATTGAATTCTCACTAGTAACAATTACAATCAGAGAGCTCTCTAATTTAATTCTTACTAGTAAAAATAAAATTACAAATCTCACTAATTCAATTGTTACTACTAAGAATTGCATTAAAAAAAGCTCTCTACTTGCAATTCCTACTAGTAAGGATTAAATTGTAGAGCTCTCTAATTCAAATGTTACAAGAATGCAATTACAGAGCTCTCTAATTCAATTGTTATTAGTACAAATTACATTAAAGAGCTCTCTAATTGTAATCCTTACTATTAAGAATTTAATTGTAGAGCTGTCTAACTGAATTATTACTAGTAAGAATGTAATTGCAGAGCTCTCTAATTGTAATTGTAACTAGTCAAATTGATTTAGAGAGCTCTCTTATTGGCATTGTTACTAGTAAAAATGCTATTACAACGAGGAACACTGGAAATATTTTAAGCTAAAACTGCTTGCCATAAAGCTTGTGTAGTAGAGGCATGTACAACAGTCCGCAATAATATTTTCTCTTCTATTTTTCGATGAAAATTTAAATAAATTTTGGTATAGTTTTTATTTTTTTAAATACATATTAGTCTCGCTTTTATCGTCAATTATATATATATATATATATATATAGTTATCATTTATTGACCTTATTGTCTCGTCATCGCCTCATCTTAGTCATGGGAAAAAAAGCTAGCCAACGAACATGTTTCATCATACTTTTCGTTAACGAAACTAACACTAGGACAGCTGAATATTTAAGTCGTTAAATTCAAGTTTGCATAAACTCTTCTCTCCACTGCGGATGTCTGTCATCCTCCATTCTGCATTCAAACTGCGTGTCGCGTTTGGTTACGACAGTCAAGATGATGAAACTCTCTCCAAGATGATTAAATGTTCCTATTATTATACTTGATCTGTAGATAAAGATGAATAGTTTTGCATAAAATGATTTTATCTTACTGGAGTTTAGTGCTGTTTCTATCATGTTACTTGCTACCGGGTGTCTGTTAGATCACAACACTAGAGTAGAGAGCACTATGAATTGTTCTTCACATGCACAGTAACTGTTTCTTTTCAGTTAAAAGAAAAGGTTCAATAAACTATTGCATAGATATAATGCACTACGCATCAATATCTCTTCTCTTTGTGCTTTTAACTTTTCTATGCAGAGCGCTATGCGCTGTGACTCCATGTTGCTTCAAGCACATCATTCTGCACACCGGATGCACACACACTTTCTTGTTCTGTCCTATCTATCATATGTTGTTTCCTCATTACTGTGCTATTCATATAAAATAAATTTCTTTTAATTTTATAGTATATATTTATATATATATTTATATAACCACCAAATATATTTACTTGCTTTACATGAATGTATTTTACAACAATACAAAGAGCAATGTGCAACATTTTACCAGATTTTGTCCTACACTTATTCACTTTTATTAGTTTCCCACTAATTGTTTCTTTTTTTTTTGTATGATCAGGTCAACACACAGGGTTATAGAAATTTTACACTGATTAAAATAAAAACTGTGCTGGTATCGGTGAAAAAAAATGGTATCGGTGCATCCCTATTACTAATTGTGATTACACACAAGAAAGGTTGAAAGGTATACAATAAAACAATGTACAATAAAAGTACAAGAGATATACAGTATTACAATAAAACAATTTCTGCAGGTAATTGTGGTTGGTTGTAATAATGGTCATGCGAGTCAGGACCCCCACTGTGTGTAGCCTTTACCAAATCACCACTGTCTCTCCGGACAAAACAAACAGTAAATCTGTAAGACACTGACACTGATAACTAAGGTGGGGTGGGGGTAATCAATTTCCAATTAATAGGTCAACAGTTTTTAAAATAAATACATTGCATGTTTAAAAAGATTTCCTTCCTTTTTCCTTCATGTTACAAGACAGAACAAAATGTCCAAAATGAATTAAATCTAAATAATTAGAAAAGACTTTGAAGTAAAATTAAGACTCATTCAGCAATGATGCATTACATTGACAGTTAAGACGTTCACATTGTTAAAAAAATTTTTTCAAATAAATGCTGTTCTTTTGAACTTTCTATTCATCAAAGAATTCTGTATCAAGGTTTACACAAAAATATTAAGCTATTAAGCAAAA
Organism: Sinocyclocheilus anshuiensis; assembly: GCF_001515605.1. Classification (NCBI taxonomy): domain Eukaryota; kingdom Metazoa; phylum Chordata; class Actinopteri; order Cypriniformes; family Cyprinidae; genus Sinocyclocheilus; species Sinocyclocheilus anshuiensis. Next base: position 47,960 of record NW_015557123.1, on the reverse strand, counting down.
ATTCAGCTTTGCCATCTCAGGAATAAATTACATTTTACACAGCATAGAACACAGTTATTTTAAATTTCACAATATCACTGTTTTTATTGTATTTTTGATCAGCCTTGGTGAATATAGGAGACTTTCAAAAACAAAAAATATCAACAAAAAGTAATAGTTATTTTATAGCTTTGCATCAAGAATATTTTATTATATTGATCTTTAGAGAGACTGGAAGTGGGAGCCAAAATTCTTTGAAAAATCTAAAGGAGTGATGGTAAAGAAAACGTCATCATCCACAGAAAACTATTAAAGCTTTTGGTCATGAAATTACGTATGGAAAAAGTTCTCTCAGCATCACAAAATTTGGGGAACTTCAACAAGAGATCAACATTTCATATTTCTCTGCAACTTGGTTGATATATTGGTTGATATATGGAATAGTAATAAAGGACCATGCAACAAACCTTTCTTGATAGAAGACACAAACTTAACATTTGTGTCTAAAACTGAAAAAAAAAAAAAAGTTTCAGAAATGTGAATAAAACAGAGCAAAATAACAAAAATTTTAAATTGTAAGCGAGAGATTTAATTCATTTGCATCTTTCATTTTCATCCGCGACTAGGCATGGGCCGATTACCGGTTTCAAGGTATACCACGATTTGAAAATTTCACGGTTTCAAAACCACTAATATTTTCCGTTATACCGTTCCTGCGGTATGCGCTGTTTTTCATGTCTCCTCAAAGACTGAAAGTGTAGGAATCCCTCAGGTTGAGTGCAGTGTAGAGAGTAACACGACCCTCCTCCTCCTGTTGGTGTGAGCGAGCGGTCAGTCACGTGTGTGTAGGATGGACGAACTTAAGGAGCTGCCCCTGGAATTTACGCGATCGGCAACCGGCCGTTTTTTGTATTTTTGCAACTTGTCTATGTTCTGGACTTGCACAAACGGTGTTGCAATGCAATCATTTTCCAAAATGTAATTTATGTGAATTGGAAGAAAATCCTCAATATTTATTTGTGTTTCTGAGGGGAACTGACTGTCTTCAGAAAAGTTTATGTGGTATTTTCTTTTAGTCTCTTCTCTGTATAGTTCATATTAAAGCAGTGTTTCAGTGCAGCGCTGCTTTGTTTACAGTGGTAACCAAGGAACCACTGTATCTGGTGTTCCAGAAGCGCCTCCTGCTGTCAGAGTGAATCTACGTCTCATTCAGAGCTTCTGCTGTTTGATTCGTTCAGGCATGTAGTATAATTTCTCAAAGCTATTCAGAACATTCTTTTTTTTCCTCAAATTGGGTTATTATTATACAACCCAAATAACTGTAATTACAGATTTAGGTTAAATAAAGATGTCAGTCTTTATTTTTCTTCTTTTTAGGAAACAAATCAAAGAAAAAATAAACTAATTCTACTGTTCCTAATATTCTGTATGTTGCTCAAAAACAAAATATATTGTGTTCAGAGGAAAAAGTTTTTTTTTTACCCAGTCATTTAAAAATAACACATTTTAGAGCTGTGACGACAATACCGTGGTACCGTGAAACCGTGATATGTTTGCTTAAGGTTATCATATCGTCAAAATCTCATACCGGCCCATGTCTATCCGCGACCAAATTTTACCATGTCCTACCTGTCCCGTCTAAGGATAACCTGACATGCCCTTCACCTGCTATTACCTTCTCTATCCCCTTACAGCTCTGGCGGGCAGTGGGGTTGTACAGTGGCCTGCTTTGACCCTGGTGCACAGAAGCAGTGCCTTTGATAAAGGGCTTTGTCTGACCTAACAATGGTGGTGGGGGCACAATGCCGCCGCTTTCAGAGCTCTCTGCACAGCGGCGTCTGGAGGGGCAGGAATGCTGCTAGTTCATTGTTCAACTGAAGGCCAGGTCCCATAGGGGAACCAAAGGTCCCAGAGTTCCTCCCAGCCTTGGTGCCATCATTACCCCACAGCGACAACCACACCCTTACCAACTTTCCCACCTACACACAAGATCAAGGTGAACATTTCATGTCTGAGCATGTCCAGTTTGGGTTTGCCAGGTGTTATATATTAACAACCTTCCTGGAATCAAAGAGATCTGAGCCAGCCATCTCCTCAAACAGTCCTAAAAAGTGAATGGCATCTGCATCCCTGTGCGGGCACGAAACTCCATAACACCACTCACACATTATTAAGCATGTCATAGTGCAATGCCACCAGACTGGCACCATAGGAGGAACAACCACCAAACCACTGCTCCTTTAGCCTATTTTCTGAGCTGTTCTGCCAGTCTATGAGACAATAGAATTGCCCCTGACCCTGTGGGAGTCTCTTCTTTCACTAGTAGATGAACTTAAAAAACGGCAGACATCAATCTTCTAGTAAGACTGCATTGGCAGAGAGAGCTGATTCATGTGATTAAGACACTGAAGAACTTCACCTTGATAACAGTGACCAACAAACACCAATCATGGCAATCCTGAATGTGCCAAATACACACACACTATATCACCTTCCGAGGAAAGTTCTCTAAACGAAAACAGCTAACCTGTTGAAGGGATCTCTGTTTCACCATGACGACTGGCCATATAATTCATGATACATGAGGACAATAGGTGGGACTTAAGCTTGTCTAAGCCACCTATGCCAGGAAAAACAGTCATAAAATATGAGACAAGCTGATAAATTAACCGTGAGCTGCAAGGATGGTTTTATCTTTGCCTTGAGTAACTCTTTATGTAATGTGCTAACTATGTTGTGACTGTATTAATGTACGATATCGTTCAAAAGTTTTGGGGTCGGTAATTTAAAAAATATATATTTTTGTCTCTTATGCTTACCGAGCCTTCATTTATTTGATCCAAAATACAGTAAAAACAGTAATATTGTGAAATATTAATTTGAAATGTTTTCTATTTTAAATGCACTTCATTCCTGTGATGGCTAAGCTGAATTTTCAACATCAATTTCTCTAGTCTTCAGTGTCACATGATCCTTCAGAATTAATTCTAATATGCTGATTTGCTGCTCACGAAAACATTTCTTTTAAATTATCAGTCTGTTTGCTGCTTAATATTTTTTTGTGGAATTCATGATACATTTTTTCAGGATTCTTTGATGAATAAAAAAAGATTAAAACTGTTGTACACAAAGAAAAGTCTTCCTTCCAATGATTATTATCAAATAAATCATGCTATTTATTTATACATGCCCTATTAAGTTACCAAATAAGTTTCAAGTTCAATTTGTATTTTGATACACTGATACTAGATGGAGCCATGCACAGGATGAAGCAGAATCTATGTGAAGCGTGTGAGAGACAGACAGATAAATATATAGAGAGAGAGAGTAAGAAAGAGACAGGACAGATAATAAAGAGTGCCACACAGGGGTTTATGATGTGGTTGCTAGGCAGGCTCTGATTCGCCTTTGACGTAAACAGAACACACAGGATATTACTATACAATAAACACTGGTCGAGTAACTCACAAATATAATAATTAAACAGGAAGAATCGGTGTGACCGTGTGTGTGCACATATGTGCATAAGACTCTCAAGCTCAGCACTTCATGTTCTGGCCCAAAACATTCCTGTCATCTCTCAACCCTAATTTGGGTCCATAGGTTTTTAAAAAGCTCATGTGATAGCTTTCGTAGTACTCGACAGAACACCTCAACATGTACTAAACACCATCATACACTTATGTGCTGCAATCCACCGCTGCCTTATGCCTCCTTAAAAATCATTGCCAAATTGTTTAAAAGGTCAATATGCAAGGCTTAGGTGTGTTTATGCAGGTCCACGTGTGTGTAGTAGGCTTGCCGCGATAGACGGTGCTGATGGTGATACCGGTGTTAAGATTTTATATTAGGCATAGCTTGCCCTATAGCATGGTGTATTTTTATTTGTTTTGTTAATGAAAGTTCTATGTTTTATATATATGCTAAAGTGAGTTTGACACTGTATTTTGTTGTTGCATTCAAGCAATTGACGCCGAACTGCCGCTAATTCAAAAGTGAAAGCAAAATGCGCAGGCCGGTTTTAAGCTATTTAAAAGCGAAGGAAAGCGAGGAAAAGAGGGAAAATTCAAACAAACTAAAAACGAACAATTGCGTTACTCCGAATTGCCGCTATTTTAAAGTGAAAGTAAAATGGGCACACCGCTTTTACAAGCTATTTAAAAGCGAAGGAAAGCGAGGAAAAGAGGGAACGCCCCGCCCCCACGGTGATACCGGTATTACCGGTGTTGTCACACGTCGATTAACCACACAACCCTAGTGTGTAGTTAAAAGAAATTGTCATGGATCTACTAATCAATGTGCACACAAACATGGGGTGAAGGTCTCTCTAGGGAGGGGAAACTTGTTTGCTTATAGGGTCAAAGTTTCAGTCTGTCTCAACGTAGATCAGTAACTCGGTATACCAGTAAACTAGTGGAGGTTGAACTCTAAAGGCTGATACGGACTCATCTACAATCACTGACAAACACTAATGGCCCACAGTAATACATCACCTCAAAATGTAATCACAATGATTATTTTGTATATAAATTAGCATCTTATGTAATCGTCCCCTAAAAACTGTATCCGATCATGGTCAGGTGAACCCAAAACCAGCCTAATCATACCGAACAAGTGTCTAGACATTCACATGACTCGCTAACTTGTTTATTTTTCATTTTAATGTATTTAAATCAAACTAATAAGAGGCTATATCATTCAAAAGTTTGGGGTTTGTAATTTTTTTTTTTTAGTTTTTGAAAGTCTCTTATGCTCACCAAGGCTGCATTTATTTGACCAAAATATGACAAACATTATTATCGTGAAAAATTATTACAACTTAAAAAAAACATGAAATTTTTGCTATTTTAACATATTTTAAAATGTCATTTATTCCTGTCATGGTAAAGCTGAATTTTCAGCAGTCATTACGCCAGTCTTCAGTGTCACATGATCCTTCACAAATCATTCTAATATACAGATATGTTGATCGAGTAACATTTCTTATCTTCAATATTAAAAACAGCTGTGCGGTTTAATATTTTTATGGAATATTTGATGAACAAACTATTTAACATTAATATTATAATAATTAATAATAATAATTTATGCATTTAGCAGACGCTTTTATCCAAAGCGACTTACAGTGCATTCAGGCTATACATTTTTTTACCAGTATGTGTGTTCCCTGGGAATCGAACCCACGACCTTTTGCGCTACTAACGCAATGCTCTACCACTGAATAAAAGTATTAAATTCTAACAACAACAAAAAAATAAGAAAAAGTATTAATTTTTTCAAAGAAAAAAAACTGAAAAACTTTTTAAATGTGTACGTTTTTTTTTATATATCATTTGCAGCTATTAGGGGTGTAACGATTAACCGCGAGCCGGTTGAAAATCGATTTAAATATGTGACGATTCAAATCGGTTGAGATGCTAAACAAACCGCGATTCAATTAGGGGTAGGAGTTTATATGAATGCATGTCTGAGGGGAACTTACTGTCTTCAGAAAAGT
>NW_015557123.1:39764-42451 GCF_001515605.1 Sinocyclocheilus anshuiensis | reverse complement strand
GCCTCTGTATAATGCATATTAAAGTTCATAAGTGCAGCGCTGCTTTGTTTACAGCGGAAACCAAAAAAACTCTTTAAGCGCCGCCTGCTGTCAGAGAGAATCTGCATCTCGTTCAGCTCGTCTGCCATCACAAAGAAATGTGCAGCATTTTGTCCAAGCAATAATAAAAGGACACTTTTTTATGAATTATAATTTATAATTTGTCTTAAATCTCATTTTGTAAAAAAATAAATAAATAAATCGTGAATCGAATCGTGAGTTGAGTGAATCGTTACATCCCTAGCAGCTATATTTGCATACTTTCTAAAAATATATGGAAATATAGACGTTTGCAGGTAAAATCACATTCGGAGACTGTTCTTTACACATTTAGGCCCTAGAAGCTACAGAGTGTCAAAGAGAGAAAGAGTAGTTAATTTTGCACTTGATACAGTCAATTTTATACAGTCTGTGGTATCCGTGTTGTTCTCATTCTCTTATGTGCTTTGTAAAGTAATGAAAGAGACACGAGTGTGTGCGTGTTTGAACAGAATTTAACACAGGAAAAGGATCCCATTACCTGCGGCCCTCATTTCCTGCAATAAGAGCAATACTGTTCAGCACATGCCATGGTCGTAAATAAGGTGCGCTCTCAAAATAACGCTGTAAATATAGGCATATCTGCCTCTTGAGCAGAACCTTAGCACAGCACAGCTCATCTGAAACACATTTCTTAACAGAGGACTGAGGTCTCCTACATAAAGCTACACTTAAATACACATAAAATAAAAACTTTTTTACATTCTCATTAATTTTGCCCTAATTAAAAAATTGCACACAAAGAAATATATAGAGCTTTTGAATAAAATGTGAAGATCACATGATCAGCAGAACATCATTCTCTACATAAGAGGGTTCCCAGATAACTCCACTATAGAGGTCTGCATTCCCACGGCTCTCCCGCGGGACCAGACCGGATTTTTTTGCGCCGCGGGATTAAATTCCCGAATAAAACAACAACAAAAAAAAAAGAGTCGGTAACTCTGGTGTAATTTGAACGGGAGCGGGCGGTCTAACAAAATTTTAGTACATTTTTATTTTCTCTGACACTTTTTTCCTACTGTGTTGCATAAAATATTAAACGAATTTTGTGTCTTAAGATAATTCATATCAATTCAAGTCAAAGTCAATAAATTCAAGACTCTTGACAAGATGAATAAAATAACATACAATTTTGTGCAGACTACACTTTTATTTGTCTGCCTATCTCTCTTTCTTTCAGTAGCGGAAATTTAAATGTGAGATTCTGGAAACGAGATCTAAATTTAGCGGGAACGGGAAGAAAATTATTCTAAGCGGACAGCGGGTGAATAAAGAGTGAATATATAGCGGGAGCGGGTGGGTGCGGAATAGTACCTTGAGGGAGTCCCGCACAGACTTCTACTCCACTATATAGACAAATTTGCTTGTAGGCTAACCTAATCAGGGCCACCTGCTAATAGCACATTTTGACAATGATACCAATAACTCACATTTATGTATCACACATAAATAACATGATATAACAGAATTCCAACGTTCCATGATATTAACATCTAATAGCCTCATTGTAACATGGAACCATTCAGAGAACATTTCTGTAAAAGGTGTTTACTGAAAGAGGGTTCACAATAAAACAGCCTAGTTTCAGACAAGACTACATTAGATATGCAGCAGAGACCAAACTAACCATTTCGAACATTTCTCTGCTCATTTGGACAATCTGTGACAATTCAGTACAGAACAAACTCTTCTGTTCTACGCTACCTTGGCTGTTTACCTCGTGATGTGTGATAGTCCCAGAGTGAGCTCTGAAAAGCACTATGTGTTGTGATTAAAACACATTGCTGAATTTTACTTAAAGGAACACGCCACTATTTTTGAAAATAGGCTCATTTACCAACTCCCCTAGAGTTAAACAATTGAGTTTTACCGTTTTCGAATCTATTCAGCCGATCTCCGGGTCTGGCGGTAGCACTTTTAACTGCAGCTTAGCATAGATCATTGAATCTGATTAGACCTTTAGCATCTCGCTCAAAAATGACCAAAGAGTTTCTATATTTTTCCTATTTAAAACTTGACTCTTCTGTAGTTACACCGTGTACTAAGACCGACGGAAAATGAAAAGTTGCGCCGTTCTAGGCCGATATGGCTAGGAACTATACTCTCATTCCGGCGTAATAATCAAGGAACTTTGCTGCCGTACCATGGGTGCAGCAGACACAATGATATTACGCAGAAATCACTTAGCCTTTATATTTATAATGCAATGCTAATTGACATAGCCTTTATCACTGCATAGAATACTATGAAATAATATGTTGTGTGCTTTATTCTGTATAAGATGCCACATCAACTCATAGAATGATTTTATTTCAAACATTTGACTGACGTTATGAAGTGAGTTTGGAGTAAAAACATGTTATTAAATGTTGTCTTTTGGACAAGACGTTCATAAATGCTTCTCATGTTTGGAAAGATGTTTGATGCATGTTGGTTTTTCAAATGCACATTGTAAGCGACTCAAACATTTACTACTAATCACATTAGCCGTACTTCAGCAACCCTCTACGCACACCTTGGCAATATAATCGCCATTGGCTAGTACATTTTTTTGTTTACTCGCCAGACTGATATACTATTTTACACACACACACACACACACACGC
>NW_015557123.1:34587-37621 GCF_001515605.1 Sinocyclocheilus anshuiensis | reverse complement strand
GACCAAAGAGTTTCTATATTTTTCCTATTTAAAACTTGACTCTTCTGTAGTTACACCGTGTACTAAGACCGACGGAAAATGAAAAGTTGCGCCGTTCTAGGCCGATATGGCTAGGAACTATACTCTCATTCCGGCGTAATAATCAAGGAACTTTGCTGCCGTACCATGGGTGCAGCAGACACAATGATATTACGCAGAAATCACTTAGCCTTTATATTTATAATGCAATGCTAATTGACATAGCCTTTATCACTGCATAGAATACTATGAAATAATATGTTGTGTGCTTTATTCTGTATAAGATGCCACATCAACTCATAGAATGATTTTATTTCAAACATTTGACTGACGTTATGAAGTGAGTTTGGAGTAAAAACATGTTATTAAATGTTGTCTTTTGGACAAGACGTTCATAAATGCTTCTCATGTTTGGAAAGATGTTTGATGCATGTTGGTTTTTCAAATGCACATTGTAAGCGACTCAAACATTTACTACTAATCACATTAGCCGTACTTCAGCAACCCTCTACGCACACCTTGGCAATATAATCGCCATTGGCTAGTAAATTGTTTTGTTTACTCGAGACATTATTTAGTCGCCCAGAGTAAGATTTAGTCGCATATGCGAGTGATTTACTCGCAATGTAGAGGGTTGTTCACTGACAACAGTTTTTGAGGTTTCATAAATCACACTAAACCAAAGGATTTATTCGTGATTTCAATTAATTGTGCAGCCCTAATCACCATATTCTAGGGCTGCACGATTTTGACAAAAATCATAATTGTCGATTATTCCCTTGAAATTGTAATTGCGATTATTAATTACGATTATCACAATTTACATTAAAGTATGTTTACACCATTGTTTGATGCAACTGCATGCCGTATTTTTATATGAAAATAAACAAGCTGAAAACACTAACTGAAAAACCTTTATTGCTTTTCTATAGTATTAAGCCTCAAATGTCAAATATACATCGGATTGGTTTCTTCTTTAAATTATAAAAAAGTACAAATATGAATGGTATTATAATGTTATACTAAAACTAAAACAATGGAAAAACCCTTAAGATAACATGTAGAAAGAAAAATATATATCTTAAGCGTGCAGAATAACATAAGTGGACTTTGAAAGATTAATTGCCGCTTTGAACGATTACGTAATTGTGGCATCCATAATTGTAATTGCGATTAGAAATTCGATTAATTGTGCAGCCCTACCATATGGCATATTCACATACTTCTGTTCTCCAAGGTACTTCTAAGAATAACATGGCACTACTGTGGTAAAATTAAGTTAAGAAATAGTGAAAAAGAGGTTAATAATACTGAAATAATACACATTTGATAGCAAAAAAGAACAGAGAGAGAGAGAGAGAGAGAGAGAGTGTGTGTGTAAGAGAAAGACAACTGGCTGGACTGAGTCATAGTTTCTCCAGGTGGATGAACACAGCAGCCTTAAGAACAACATTTTTCAACACTGATGCATTTCCTGCAGCACATGTCCTGCACTGCAAAATGCTGAGACTATTAGCCCACATCAAAGAAAACAGTGGATGAGCCAACAAAACATGCACAAGCTTGAAACATGAAACTGTACAACATGTTTGGTTCCAACACCTGGTACCAATAGAACATACTGAGCTCTGCAGACCACTGACGTCCTGAAGGATTTCAAAATAAAAAAAACAACAACACTGAAGTGAGTGAATAATTAATCAACTATACATTTTCACTTTTTTGTACTTTTAATTCTTTTTAGGAAATTCTTTTTAGGAAATCAAACGTTCAATCTCATAATAGTCCTGGCCTCTAAATGCGGCAAGATTGCTATCTTTGCATCATTTCGTTCACTGTATTAATATTTTACACACATTTGCATGACACATTAAGAGCGAGTGAACACAGCAATGCAGAATCACTGTTTGTGAAATTAAAGTCTGACAGTAAGATTTGAAATTATTGGTTTGGTTTGTACATCAATGTGGATTGATGCATTAATTCAACCTACATGCTAAAGTGTATAAATGTTTGCAGGAGTTTTCTGCATTATAAGCATGGGAACTTTGGGAATGTGTAAACTTATGCAAAAATCCTTCAATTCCACACCCAAATATGAGACCTGTAAAGTGTTTGTTGGATCATTTAATATTTATGTATCAATGTACATAACTTCTTAACTACTCAATACAGCTTCTTGGCTAGGAACAGTCAGCTTATTTAAGTTCATTCGATAAAAGCAGAAGTCTATATATTTCAATGAAAATGGGAAAACAGATTATGGATCAAAACAGGATTTGTGAAAATAATTGAATTAAACTGAACTGAAATGAGATATATATATTAGGGCTGCACGATATATAGAAATTATCGAAATTTCGCAAATACCGCAATATGCATATCGCAATGGCGTGCGATATCTGAATCATTTTAATTAAATATTTTAAAATATAATTGAAATTGATTTTACACACTTTAAGCAATATCGTATCGCATATCGAATATCGCATTTTTTAACAAGGTATCGCATATCGTATTTTTCTTCAATATCGCACAGCCCTAATATATATATTTCCCCACGGACCATTATTACTGACACACAACCCGATAAACGCTGGACCAGACCATAGATGATAGACTGTATAAAAACAGGGACCAGACTTAAAAAAAAAAAATTTAAAAAAAAAGCGCTGGACATATTTAAAACAGTAAATCAACATACACACAGAATTATGTCAATAGTACCCGTCTCAACGATCATTTTTCCCCCTTTTTCTTTCTCTTTTTTTACTGACCGTACACTTGCCTTTAATCATGTTTGAACTTTCTCAGACTATAGTTGTTGCTGTGGTATATGAAGAAGTACTTAAAGTGTATGGAAAGCAAAGTTACAATGATATAAAATTAGTGTCATAAATTTTTTTTGTTTGTATGTTCACACTGATGTTAAAATGACATTTTCTGATTTGTGACATTACTTTTTATGTAATGCTAAAACACTGCTGGTCACTTTCAGAAGTTGTAGTGATTCTTT
>NW_015557123.1:33613-34496 GCF_001515605.1 Sinocyclocheilus anshuiensis | reverse complement strand
TTTTCGTTTTTAAAATAATTGTAAATATCAGTATTCAATGTTTTATGTTTAAAATAACAAAATATTATTTATGCATTTGTAACTGCAGGTTAAATGCATTCATGTCCCTGTGTGGGAAATTCATACCATGCAGCTTCTGTGTTTCCTCTTCATTGCAAAGATGAATTTTGATACGGATATCATTTGCTTGGTAACAGCCCAAATGTCTTTTATTCTAATTGACTGATTAAATGTAAGAATTTGACTCAAAAGATGATGCACACTTTTAGAAAAAAAAAAAGGCTTTATAAAGGTAAAAATGCCCATAAAATGGAAAAATCTATTTAAACTTATTGGAACAGATTAATTTCTATCACTACTGTGAACTGACCCACACAGAATATGAAGGATATCAAAAACAAGTTTCTCACACACACACACACACACACACACACACACACCAGTACGTATAGGGACATTTAAGAGGGTTTATTCTCCAAATAACTAATTTCATGTTGCAGAAAAATGTGTTTAAAAATTGTGTATGGTCTCTTGTTCTTGTTCCAAGTTACCTTCCTATCCACTGATTTTTGCCTCTCACAAAAGCCACAGAGCCTTCCAAGAAGACAGTAAAGGCTTGTCATGTTTGAGCTTTAGTTAGGCTGAAACTTGAAAGTTAAGTTGCATGACATAAATGCAATGATTAGGTATTATTATTATTATTATTACTACTATTATTTAGATTTATGCCTTAGTTTTAGTTTGTACTGTTTACCTTTTTTAAAGTAATGTGAGATTGATTTTTGTATTTTTATTTATTTATTTTATTTTTATATTGATATATTTGTATTTGCATTTTGAATGCAATTTGCCAATTAAATACATTAAATGGGTTTAGTTTTCA
>NW_015557123.1:19935-33577 GCF_001515605.1 Sinocyclocheilus anshuiensis | reverse complement strand
TTTTTTAAAGTTATGTGAAATATTTTTTTTTTTTTTTTTTATATATTTGTATTTGCATTTTGAATGCAATTTGGCAATTAAACACATTAAATGGGTTTCGTTTTCACAGTTATTAATATATGCAATTTCAGCAATAAAAATTTTAATTTTTCTAAAAAGAAAACAAATTAGTTACGTTTAAAACATCAAAATATTATTTATACATTTGTAACTGCAGGTTAAATGCATTCATGTCCATCTGAGCTGCATTAAATTGTGTAAATACATCTAAATGCCACTTCAGATGCCGCCGATTCTGTGTTTCCACTGCTTTGCAAAGAATAATTTTGTTGATACTGATTTTATTTGTTTGGTAACAACCCAAATGTCTTATTATTGTTATTGACTTTGATTAACTGTAAGAATTTGATGCAAAATTACTTTATAAAGTGTAAAAAAAAATGCCCATAAAGGGTAAAAATCAATTTAAACTTAATGGAAAAGATTAATTTCTGTCACTGCTGTGAACTGACCACCACACGGAATATGAAGAATATCAAAATCTTTAGAAGTCAGCTGTACCTTAAGGTACCAGCACAACACACTCGGCAAAATATTGCCTGATTATCGTTATCAATAAAATCCCAAAAAATAGAGACATCATTTTTTGTCAAAATCACACACCCCTATGTCATATGCACTTGCAGACTTATGGACAGTTTGTATCTATGACTCAAAAACAACAATTAGGCAGGCAAATCCAGCCGACACAAACAATATCACAACAAGTGATATTAGTTATTATATTAAAACCTAGTAAAGTTCAGTGACCATCCAGACCAACATTTTGTATAGACACAGGTTAAAAGGTTTGGAATGATGTAGTTGATGTTGCTAATCTTGTGTAATCTTGTACAGATAGAGTGAATGTGCAGGCCACACAGAGATGATGCAATCCATACATGAAGCTGAGGTTCACTTTTGAGATGATTCGCTGACTTTTGAAAAGACAACATAAACTGTCACTCTATAACTTAGGCAATTAGTATTTTCACCAACAAAAAAAACGTTTTACATCAGTTATTTCTATCTTTTGCTGTAGTGTCAGTAGGAAATATCAGTTTACATTACTAAACATTCCTTTTGCTATTAATTGCAATAATCCAGTGAAATTTGTTTGCACAAGGAGTCTGACAATAGCCAGTGCTCCACACAGAGATCTGATCTCACCATCATCCAGTCCGTCTGGGATTACATGAAGAAACAGAAAAAACTGAGACAACTCCAAGACACTTCAAGAATCCTACCTGCAAAGCTACCTGAAAAACTATGTGCAAGTGCACCTAGGACAAAAGCTGTTTTAAATGCAAAGGGTGGTTACACAAAATGTTGATCAGATTTAGCTAACAGAAGTTAATTGATAGATAAAATCTCACTTTAAACCATTTTTACACAAGTGCCTAAAACTTTTCACAGTGCTGTAGTTAATGGCAAAATGAATGTTTGGTAATGTAAACTAATGATTCCTACTGACAAACTATCAAATATCTGACTTAAAACCATTTTTGTTGGTGAAAATACTAGTGGCCTAAGACTTTTGCACAGTAGTGTATATCACACTAAAACTATATAGAGAAGGTATATCACACACAACGGAAAAACTGAAAATGTATAATTTTACACATTGAAAGTGTACTTGATTCAATGTAAAATAAATGATAAGTAAAACATAAGGTTTACTATAAGTACACTATCTGCAGGTTGAACTCCCTGTATAACATTTAACTGTTTGTCTGAGCACTAGTCAACATTGACATTGACAGAGGGAGACCTGCTTGACATTTGTGCGATGACACAGTAATGGCCCAGAAATTACCCAGCAGTTTTAATAAACTAGTGAAGACTACTGGAATAGTATCCTACCTGCAGTGCCCCCAAAAGCATGGCAGTGTATTACGAATCATTTAGCCAATGACATATCATGCAATAATTTTTTACAGCTAAACCCTGCAGTCTATATCTGTAGCTAGTTGGCAGCTAGCCAACTAGCTACAATAAAGTTTCCTTTGTATCATCACCTGAGTCATACATCTACAACAGTTCTGTTTGCCAAAGGAAAAGAAGGGTACGAGAGAAAGAGAGAGGGTGAGAGAGATGCTATAAAGTTATCACTTGCTTTAAACCAAACTTTTTCACACACACACACACACACACACACACACACACACACACACACACACACATCCATCTCTTCTTCAACTATGATAAACAAATGAGTCATCTAGGGCTTGCTGAGAACACTGACTCACTAACACTTCATTCTCTCACACACCCTTGCAGCAACACACACTCAGCAGCTCCTAAACAAAGTGGATATAAAAAAATAAAAAAAAAAACATTCAGGGCAAAGGAGTTAGAGAATGCAACAGGAAGGAGATGCCAAGAGGAGGGGGTCCATTACAATAAAGTTGTGTTTTGTACACACTTAAAGGGATAGTTCACCCAAAAATGTAATTTTCTGTCATCATTTAGCCTACTCATCGATTCATTCCAAACCTCTAAGAATTACTTTCTTATTTATTTTTGACTGATTGCACAGACACTATTGGAAGAGAGCTGAACTGGATGATGACATCACTGAATCAATTAACTTACTTTAGCTGGAAAAATGACTCCGTTATTGTCTTCTTGCATCATTGACAACCTATTTTCCTCTTTAACACTGTAAAGCTGCTTTGACAACCAGTATTGTATAAAGCGCTATAAAAATAAAGGTGACTTGACTTTCTTCCAACTACACAAAACAAGATATTTTAAAAAATGTTGCAACTGTTTTTGCCCATACAATTAAAGTCAACAGGGTGCAAACAACGTTGGACTTTTATTGCATAGACAAAAAAAAAAACAACACATTGAGACATTTCATTTTATCGTAACTATATTTTGTTACACAGAAGAAAGTCAGTCATACAGGTTTGGAACGACAAGTGAGTAAATGAATAAAGCAGCTAATCTTTTTAACTAGTCTGCTCTGAACTATTATTTAGAAGATAAAAAAAAATATTCTTCCAGTATGGAAATACTGGAAACTGAAACAGAGGCTGACATATTCAAGAAAAGTGTCTTTTATATCAACATATTAAACACATTTAAAATAAAGACAGACTAACTGCCAGAAAGGAAAGTTTGTTCAGAAAGAAAGAGATGATTTTAGAGAAATGATTTTAGGAGACATGACTTTCAAGAAAAACAATCATATTTAAGATTGCTCACCTTTAGACGCCGATGTAAGACCCTCAGGTTTAATTAAATCTATGCTGACATAGGCACCATTCTCTGGGGGAGGAACGCTGGAGGATGACAAGGCAAGCGCATCATGACAGTTTCCAGGCTGGAGATCGTCTCTCAGGCCTAGGGCGATGTAGTTCAGGCCATTCTGGTGTTCCACAGGTAGAGTCCTTGCAGACCTCACAGAGGGGGAATCGGCTCTATCCGAGGAGTTTCCATGTGCACCCTCACTGCCGAATCTCACGCCGTCAGTCCAAACACAGTCAAAGTTCTGACGATTGCTGCAGCCCACCTGGTGAGCCCCACTATTGCTAGGCACGGTGCCATTGGAGTCCGTGCCACTTCCACCTGACGCTCCTGATGATGTGACAAAGGTCTCCGAGCTGTGTCTCCGCCTGCCCTGGGGATCAGCACGGACAACCTTAGGCTCAGTCGGAGGGCTGAAGGGGAAAAACTGTTGCTCCAGAACACACAGGTGCTCAAGCATGGCTGTAGGGCTCTTGGACTCCTCCTCAGGCCCAAAAGACATTTCCGTGTAGTCGTCAGGCTTACCCACCGTGAGCCCACTGCTGTGGGAGGATGAGGGCCGGATATATGAAGGAGGATTCCAGGGGGCCACCAGGGAGGGCCGTGGGGACCGACTCTTTGGTGGAAGACCATCCACCTCGACAGTCATGTAATCCTGTGGCAGCGGGGACTTGCGCTGCTCCCGGTTAATACTAAGGGTTGAGGGGGAGCAGGGAGAATATGTGGGCCGATACCCAAATTCAATATTGATGTATTCTCCAGGGCTGGAAGGGCGCACTGCCACTTCTCCTGCTCGCAGAGAGCTGTGCAAACTTCGCCTTCCCAGGGGCAGGCGGTTCGGCCGTACAGCACGGCGATCCGTGAAGCCATTATGTTGAGAGGACTCAGAAGGTGGGCACCTGCTACTGCGATCTGGGGTGGCTGTGGGTGAAATGTAGACTGGTTTTGCTGGGGAACTCATTGGGACATAATCATCATGCTCTCCCTGGTCTCTGGATGGAGCCTTGTATGAGCGAGGGAGGGAGAAATAGGGACTGTAGGATTTGGGGACACCAGGAGTGGTCAAGGCATAATAATTCTCAGCGGAAACCTTTTGAGCATTAGATGTGGAGCTGCTCTGAGACATATCCATGTATTCTGCATTCTCAAGGCGGTCTGAGGCTCTTCTCCCCTCTGCTCGTCTGCTAATGTCAGGGCTGGATGGGACGGGAGAGTCAGTAGCCCCACTTCTACCTGGGAGCATCATCATATAGCCTTGAGAGTCCATGTGCTGGGGAACATGTAAAGCAGCACTTTGGACTTGTGCAGAGGCAGAGAGGAGGATATTTGGTTGCATAGGCATGTAGTCTGCATCACTAGCGGAGGGCAGCACACCTACCATCATGGGCATGTACCCATCATCTTTAGGCCCGTCTGCAGGCCGTAGGCTAGGGGCCCGGTCCTGGCTGTGTTCAGAACTGGAGCTGTAGTCAGAGCAGAGGGAGGAGGAGGTAGAGACAGTTTGGACACTGCCACCCCAAGAGCTACTCTCAGCCACAGCCTCGTCCAGCGAGAAGGTGGTCTGGGTCATTTTCTGATAAACAGCGACTCCAGCAGCACTAGCGCCCCCAACCTGCCTGGAGAAGGAGGGTGTCCGCCTCCTTAAAGACCCCGTTCGTGAATCTTCATCTGCACTCTCATCTTTGATCGCCTCAGCTGCACTTGTTCCAAACACATCGCGATTCCAGCCCATAGCCATGTAGTCATTGAGGCAGTGCTCCTCACGGATCGGTGGTGTGTTTCCCAGGGAGTCAGGGGTGTTGCTGCGTACTCTGAAGTACCGGAAGTCTCCGGGGCTGGAGCCATACTCATCAGACGAGTTGAATCCTCCATCACTCGGGGATCCACAAATGGACGCGCTGGAGGGGCGAGTGATAGTGTCTGACACAGAGCCATGCCCGCTGCTACTGGACATGCTGATGGGACTGGTGGTAGAAGGAAAGTGTGACACTGGCAGCGAGGCAGAACGGGCATGATAAGTGGAGCATGGTGGGGCACGAATATAGCGGGCCCCAGCCCCACTGCTACTTTCCTGTCGGCTCAGGTTAGCACGGGCTGTGTTGAGATGAATAAGGCTACCTGTCACAGAGCGAAAGGGGCGGTTCATCGTGCTTTCTCCCTCACTTGAGGTGCGGAATCGATACCCACTTGCTCCACTGCTCTTCCTGCTGGGTGGAGTGCCCACCACAGACTCGGTCCGAGACCGCCGCTGGAGCCCTGTCTGGCTGGGTGGGAGGTTGCCCAAGTGTCGCCGTGTGGTGATGAAACCCATCGGGTTGGTGCCAGAAGACTGGCTTTTGCTTCTGGGCCTGAACTCGGCAAATGCCTTCAGTGCCTTCATGGTCTCTAGAATGGTCTCGTGCATGTTCTGAGCCACCACAGAATCATCCACCTGCATCCAAACCTCCCCAGGTCCTATAGAAGAAGACCGGCCAACCTCAATGAAAAAGAAGCTCTCTGAATGGCCGCAGCGTCTAATGTTCATCAGCTGCAAGTTCACGCAAGGTGTCTCAGAGTTCAGCTTCACCAGGTGAATGCTCTTGGCAGACAGACAGAGCCTATACACGCCGATTAGATTCTTCGTCTGGCCCAAACCCTTTGGTTTAACATTTACCTGCCACACTTCCTTAAAGTCAGTCCCAGGGGTCACAGTACCATATCCATCGTCAATCTCATCCGCGTCCAGGTGGCCTCTCTTCCCCTCACTCATGAGCTCACTGAGCGCCTGGTACCACTCCTCCTGCTCCTGCTCATTCTCAGCAACAATCGCAAAGTATTCATCCTTAGTATACAAAGCAATGAGATGTTTATTCTTAGAATCTGCCCTTTTATTCACCGTGAAACATTGGTAGAGATAGATCACTCTTTTGGGGTGAGAGGCACCAGCTGATGCGGCGGCGGCGCTCGAGCGCAGAGTGTTTCGACATTTCTTCTCACTGTCATAATATTCCAGTCTGCTCGGCCCCAGATGACTCGACGCCCGCAAGACGAAAAACCTCTTATGGCCGTGTTTCTGCTTTCTCAGATAGCCACACTTCCTAATGTCGTCCGACACGGCGGAACTGGTGTTCACAGCAGGGGAAGCTGAAGTAGTGTGTGTGTTACTCGCAGCAGAGTCCTCGAGCGCCCGGTTAAGAGAGGACGCGGATCCTTTCGTCGCCGGCGATTCCAGGTGCTGCTGCTGCTGTTCACTTGGTTGATGAAAAGCAGCGCTGCCGACATCAAGTACGGAAGGGGGTTCCCCGACAGAAGTGTCGCCGTTCGTCGTTGCAGCTGCAGGATTAGTCCCGACAGCCCGCTGTTGCGATTCCAGCATCAACATTGCGGCTTTGCCTTCTTGGTAGTTCTCGAAATTTGCCATTAGATAAGAGATTTAAGGTCACTTTACCTCAGGCTTATAGACTGAGACCCCATGTTTGTTTGGGGGGAACGGTGTCTCAGGCGGCGCACTTAAGCCTTTTCAGTGTTGAGTTTCTCTCGGCCGCCACATGAAAAGCAGGTATCCCAGCCAATGCTCCTCGAACTCAATGCCAGCAACTGCAACATGACCACATTTACCCGGTCTATTATCGGTAGATCCTCCTAGCGGGCTACCAATCTGCTGCTTACTACGGAGCGCACACAAACACACATGACTCGTGCGTCATTCGCCTGTGGGTGGGAGGAGGCGCCCGATTGAGCGAAACGTGTGATTGAAAGCTGCTGCGACCAATCACGATGGATCTTTTCGGAACTACGTGAATGGGACTGACCAATGGTTTCACTCGGCGTTTCACTGAACTTGCAAGGTGACGTCTGATGATTGATAGGGTTTTGTCCAATGACATTCTGTAAAGCAAGTTGCGTCATAGGGTGTCTAGCGTTCATTGGCTGTAGCGTTTGACTGAAGATTCATCCGTCCTATCACAGACGTTTTAGCTCAGTGTTGTTTGTTCCTTTTGGGATGTATATCACTTGCAAGTTTTCTATGTACAGTCAGGAGCCGATTGCTCCCAATTAGCTTTGTTATATGTTTGCCAAACATCAGTGAATACATCCTTTTATCGCATTAATCCGATTATTATTATTGTAGTTTGCCGGTGATTGGTATTTTAACAGAAGTAGTCCGGGGATTTGTAAAGTACTAACTTGCTAGCCACTCGTGTTACAGCAACTTACCTACAGTCTGAACTGCTGGCAATCGAGTTGGTGTTTTGTAAGTGTGTGTTGAGAGAATGTCCTTGTAAATTTATATTGCTTATATATTGTGAGTTTGGGCTCACAATATATAGCATCGTGCGTATCAAAAATCAAAACTCTGAAAAACAGAAGCAGAGGAATTAATAGCATCCATAACTGTCCCATAACTGAATATTAATGCCTAATCATCAAGATGTTTTAGTGTAAATGACGTTGAATTCATGGTCTAACTTTCAACTAGCCTTTATAATTTGCTATCAAATTATGTCCAGTTACAATTATAAATTATAATAAATAAATAATTATTAGAAAAGGCATGCAGCTTGTGTCTCTGAGCTTTTTTACAAAGAAAAAAAACCACGTGCATATGACATGCATTGTAGATAATGCAAGCTACTCTGGTAAACATTTCACACTG
Source organism: Sinocyclocheilus anshuiensis (assembly GCF_001515605.1). NCBI lineage: Eukaryota > Metazoa > Chordata > Actinopteri > Cypriniformes > Cyprinidae > Sinocyclocheilus > Sinocyclocheilus anshuiensis. The sequence continues at coordinate 25,647 of NW_015557123.1, read as the reverse complement.
ACTCTGACCTGCTAAGTCATTATTGTGAAATAATTACTGTGTTCACTCATTTGCAACTAAAGTCATTCAACTGAAATGTGTTTTGGTGAAATTGATGAGAGGATCCATTTTTAATGTTTGTTTAATTGATGGAAAGTTGGCATATCTGTAGCTGGGAGTTCAAGGTAGTTCAGAGTCTGAATATTATTAGAGTTTAACTTTCATAAGGTAAAGCTTTCATTAGTTTTCTTTTCCAGTGTGTACTTTGTGTCACTGATTTCCTCTACAGAGACACTGATGCCTTTAATGCTCCCTGACAGCATGACTGTTCTGTAATATCAACATGTATTATTGAAAATCTGAATTACATAGAAAACAACAGCCAACCTAAGTTAACCCTTTTCAAAAGATTGACCACCTTTGAACGCCTAGAGACAAGGCAGTTACACTGAGAAGGAAAATAAATAGCTCATACTTATTAAAAATCACTGTATATAATTTGTATGTATTGGTGGGTGATCTTGCTGAGAGTTGATGAACAGGTTTTGAGAGAAGGTAATCTGGTTAGGGGTGATCTGGTGGCTCTGCAGTCTTATAGTCAGTACTAGATAATCCACATAGGGCATGATAATGTTGGTCGCCATCTGCTGCGTTTACTGACACAACAAGAGGGCACTGTTTTACAGTATTTCTAAATTTTGGGTTAGTAAGATTTATTTAGCAAGTATGCATTAAATTGATCAAAAATTACATTAAAGACTTTTACATTGTTACAGAAGATTTCAAATAAAAATCTAAAAATAAAAGCTGATCTTTTGAACTTTTTATTTATCAAGGAATACTGGAAAAATGTATCATGGTTTCCACAAAAATCTTATTGACCCCATACTATATATATATATATATATATAGACACATCATAGTTTACTGTCTTTACTAAAACTAATTCTGGTTCTACAACCACATAATACGTTCACACATTGCAAATATGCATTTTAATGCATATTTTGATATTCTTTGTCACCTGGGTTTTCATGATAATCTTATTATGGATTATACTAATTGATCATGTATGAGGAAAACAGTTTTTACTCAAAAAGAAAAAAAAATCTACTAAAATCCCATGGTAAACCTGAACTTAAATCTAAATCTAAATTTATAAATCATCATATGCACCATATTAACACTGCATATTAATCCTGGTTGCACAAAAGTGTGGGTTTCTAGTTTATCGCAATACTATATTTACTATTTTCTTTAGTCACAGACAAGATTACTAAAAGGGATAATCTGCAAGTGAATGATATGTGTATGTGTTGAGTCTTTGAGCTGGACCTGATGCCCCTCGTGCTGAGTAATGGATTCCCAAAGGGTAAATTTAGCTCCTTGTGAGACTTTGGTATTTCATAAAGGTGCTTCATGTGGAGAATAGAGATATGTGGCTTCTCAGACAGCTGTACATGTTTATGATGAGCATGATGAGTGAGCTGGACCAACAAGGCTCCAAATGAGAAGCTTATGAGAAACTGAACTGCCATGTAGTTTCAGTATGGTTTGATAAAATGATAGCTTCTTCATTGTGAATCTTCTACTAAAAAGTCTGAATTTCTACAACAAAGAGATGTTCGTGTGCAGTAAACTGTGCACTCAAGCTTGCCCATTCAGGTGCTTTTAAAAGAAAAACAGGCTGAGAACAAGCAAGAACAAAGTTTTGGTACTCTTTTAGCTTGTTCTCTGTTTCTCCACATTCCATTTCATTCTGTGTGCAGGTGTGGGACCAAAAAGGCAAAGGTTAAAGGTCATCAGTGATGGTGGATCATGACATTGCCCTCATCGGATAGGGTGAGCTGAGCCACAGTGGAGATCTTCCTCACTGCCTTCTTAAGCATCACCTTAAAATCTTTTGATTCGTGTCTGCAAGACAGAAAAACAAAGAAGGAACATCAGCCTTAGTTTGTCTACTCTAATACATCAACATATGACATCACATGTTTTTCACTTGTCTGTCAAATACTTTTTTCCAAAAAACTACAGAAAGTATTTTTAGGAATACATTAATACCAACTTCATTCAACTGTTATATATAATTTGTTTTGGATTAAAAAAAAACATTTACATTATGTCACTTGGAAAAGCAAAACTTCCCAGATCTTCAAATTCAAAAAATGTTTCATATGGGTCCCTCAGTTGTCCTCAGTGTGAAAAGATGGATTTCAAAATCATATAGTCAGTATTGGAAAGGGTTCAAATGTGCAAAAGATGCTGGAAAATTACATGGATTTGTAAGATCTCTCTTATTTTGGTAAAATAAATAACATTATGCAGTAAAATATATGTGTGTGTGTTGTTTGTGTGTATATATATATATATATATATATAGTTTGTTTTGGTCTATGTTAAGACATGACATGTGAAACACTGAGAACAAACAAGACATTCAGAGCATGACAGAACACACAAACAGAAACATAACAGCATGCCAAACATAGATGACGGTCCATTTTGAAAAGCTGGCTATCCATATATGAGGAGTGCCATCCAATCTGAAAGGAGAGAGCTTTTATAACCACTATCTTAAGCAAGTCACACATCTTCAAGACCAAAAATATCTGAGGTTGTACAAAGTTACCATAAATGATGACATCACCAAATCATGCACACATACATTTTGTTTTAAGGGTTACTTTGGTAAACAGTCTATTACATTAACGTAAACTTTACAGTAAAAAACTTCATGTACAAATGTATAAACTGACAATTGCAGAAATGACCACAACAGGAATAAAAAATAAACTGTCTAGAAAGATAAAACAGTAGGATAATGTAGTATCACCTGGGAAACATTACTTGAAAGTAGAAGAACTGAGTCTTGTTTATGGTTGGAGAATGAAACCCAACCAAAATGGGAAAAAATTGGCAACAGCTTCCCACACTGACTCTTCCTGCCATCCTCCCCACCTCCCTCGACTCTCTGTGCCACATTGAGTAATGTTATACATTCTCCATGCATAACATTACCTCAGTTTTTCTTCTTTGCAAGCTGTGCTTCTGCTTTCCGCTTCCTGTATGCAGCTATCTCCTCCATCTGCAAGCCATGAGCCATTTGCCTGAAAAATACATTGGAGAAGATAAACACAAGACACACACACACTGCAGGACACAGGCCGCGGAAAGGCCTCCCCTTACCCTGACTTGAGAACGGGTGGCACAGGGAGCGGTTTGGTGAAGCCATCTCTCCCGGTGAGCCAGTAGGTTTCTTCTATACCTTTGCCCTGTGGAGAAGAGAGGATGAGAGGACAGAGCAAATAGCGTTCTTTCTAGTCTATCTAAACCCATGAACTTAATTATTCAAGAATTATTTTGCATTGTTGATCTTACCACTCATTGGATATTTTACCTACTCATTGGTAAGTAAAACAGCTTAATTTGGGAAAAAAAGTAGTAAGAGTATATTTTACTGCATTTGGAGGCAAACCTTACTATCACTATTAGTTACTGGCACATTTTACCTCCAAATGTTTCACACATTATACCCTACAGCTGCCATTTTGGGAAAAATACATAATTGAATTAATGCATGATCTTTAACTACATTATTTAGATGATTTTACCACCACTGCACCAACATATACAGCACAGCAAATAATGCTCCATAATATACACTACCATTCAAAAGTTTTGGGTTGGTAAGATTTTTAAAAAGAAATTTTGTCTCTTATACTCACTAAGGCCACATTTATTTGATTAAGAGTACAGTAAAAACAGTAATATTGTGAAATATTATTACAATTTAAAATAACTGTTTTCTATTTGAATATATTTTAAAAAGTCATTTATTCTTGTGATGACAAAGATCAATGAATTTTCAGCAGCCTTTGCTCCAGTCTTCAGCGTCACATGATCCTTTAAAGGAGACATAGTATGCCCCTTTTTACAATATGTAATATAAGTCTCAGGTGTCCCCAGAATGTGTCTGTGAAGTTTCAGCTCAAAATACCACACAGATCATTTATTATATTATTTTGAAAATGACTCTTTTGAGTGGAAGCAGAAACACGCTGTTTTTCGTGCCTGTCTCTTTAAATGCAAAAGAGCTGCTGCTCCCCGCCCCCTTTTCCAGAATAGAGCAAGAGAGCTGTGCCATTACAGCTCGTACCTGCTAAAAACATCTGCTTTGGTTCTGATTATCATGTTTATCGCACTGAAATCGTGTGTTTTAAACCATATTAGTTTAAACTTCAGTTTTCTGAGTGCACACATTCGAAACACACATACAGAAAGCGGCTGTCACAGCATGTGAGTACTAAACTAAGTTCTCATTCACACACAAGTTTACGTTAAAAACACACGAGTTACAAAAACAGTCGGTTATGTCTGTGAAGGTAAACAGCTGGGAAATAAATCGCATGTTTATTTTAGATCTAAATAGTGCTCTGTGCTCGTCTGTGCAGCCAATGACAGAACAGTTAGTATGTTTTGCTCAACCTTTTGCCTTGGCATTAGAGCTGGTACACCGTTGTAGCTTGCGAAAACACAATAGCGGCGGCGGCATGGGTGGAAATTTGCAGATTAAAGGTACAATATGTAAGTTTTCGCCACTAGAGGTCGCATTTTCAAAACAATAACAAAGGCGAAGTTTGATGACACTATGAAGGAGGATGTTCACGGATGAGGTAATGAATTATTTTTTTTATTACCTTTACCTTCCATAGTTATTTAAACAGCGACTAAATTATACAGAGAATGCAAGCAAAGAACATTTACACTGTCAAAGAACATTATGACTGACTTAACTTTAGCGCGTGTTTAAGCACTCTTAAAAAACTCCCCTTATAATCCATAAAGCGGTCTATGCACGGTTTTATTCATTAATTTAATTAATTTATAATAATTTAATTTATGCATTTAGCAGACACTTTTATCCAAAGCGACTTACAGTGCATTCAGGCTATACATTTTTTACCAGTATGTGTGTTCCCTGGGAATCGAATCCACGGTCTTTTGCGCTGCTAACGCAATGCTCTACCACTGAGCCACAGGAACTTGGTGTATGAATCTCTTACATCATACGTACATCTGCGCTGTGTTGTTTATGATGAGAGAATTCGCGTGAGAGCTGAATTCAGTCAGCGAGCGCCGTGCACTGAACAAAAACTCATCTGAACGCCTCTGATTGGCCATTGCATTCATAAGCTCAACAGACTCGTGTGTGATTGGTTATAATGCGCAACACTGTAAAAACGCATAAAAAATCATGGCGCAACACTGAGCAGATCTGAATTTAATGCCGCGGTCAACACTTTTCATTTAATTTGCATTTTATTCGTGACAGCCGTAATGGATTTAGTTTAAAGGCACAATATGTAAGATTTTTTTATTAAAATATCCAAAAAACACTAGAACAGTGTTATATATTTTGCTGACTTGTGTACTTACATTATCCCAAATGTTTCGAAGAATGTTTAAATCCAAAGAAATAAGCAATTTTAACTAGTGACACGGACCGTGTCTATAGAGTCATGGTGTCGCCTGCCAATGATGTCATAACCCCTCGATTTCCGGTTTTGTTTTGTAGAAAACATGGAAACACCAAAGACGCTTTAATATGTTGTGCGTTTTATTTACCGGTGACGACTGCACAGAGTAGCATTATAACAGAACTTTCAAATGTATCAAGTATGATAAAACAGCGGTGCTTTACTCCACATACGCACGACCGGAAGGAGCAGAAGC
>NW_015557123.1:15355-19885 GCF_001515605.1 Sinocyclocheilus anshuiensis | reverse complement strand
CTTCATTCTACTACGTTAATAAATCATTAGCTCATCCATGAACATGATTTCTGCCCGAGTCCCATCGGATTGCATTGGCTGTGGGGATGAAGACGACAACTCCCATGATTCCACACTCAGTCACGGCGTCATTCAACTACGCCTTTGTTTCTTTTGAATACGTGCCCTCTAGCGGCGAAAACGTACATATTGTGCCTTTAACTGTACAGCAGCAGTTGTGTCTGTGTGTTGCCATAGTTTCTACAAGCGGAAACTGAGGATATGTGGATATTACATCATTGATTGGTGACAATGACCAGGGGCGAGTCATTATTTAAAATTGGAATAACATAAATACACAACTGCATAAAATATATAACACTGTGCAAGTAGTTTTTATTACGAAAATCTTACATATTGTACCTTTAAAGGGCAGTGATATTATAATAAGATCCCTTTGCCACATCACTAGGGGAGCGAAATCAGACGCGCTCGTTTTTTCAGAGCTTGCAGAAAAAGGCTTACCACAACAAAGTTACTGGGTTAATCTTTTTCACATTTCCTTGGTTGGTAGATGCACCGGGGACCTGATTATAGCACTTAAAACCTGGAAAAGTCAGATTTTCATGATATGTCACCTTTAAGATCATTCTAATATGACGAACAGCTGCACTGCTTTTTGTGGAAATTGTGATACATTTTTTCAGGATTCTTTGATCAACAGAAAGTTCAAAAGAACACAATTTATGTTAAAAAGAAATCTTTTATAACATTGTAAATGTCTTTCCTGTCATTTTTGATCATTTAATGTGTCCTCTCTGTATAAAAGTATTAATTCTTTAAAAAAAATCTTATTGACCCCAAAGTTTTGAACAGTAGTGTAAACAAGAAGTTTAAATGATATCAAATATTTGATTTGTTCTGCAGATGAACTCAGTTGAGCTCACCTTGAGTTCTGTTCTGGCTCTCAGCTCTACTTTGTACCCCAACTTCAGGTCCATCAGGATTTTTACTGTGCTGGAATGGACATGGATTCTGTACGCTGCAAACATACAAAGTTTAAGTGTCTTTTTTTTTCTTTTATATATTAGCCTTGTCAACTGTTCAATTAATGACAGTCACTGAATTTCATTGATTACAGATGTTAATAATTTTTATCACTGTAATTTAACGAGACATACATCTTTACATACTGATATTAGAAATACAGAAACAGAGTTGTTTATGGTATAAACTAAGTGTCACATGCTTACGCAATCCTGTGGACTCCATTCTAGAAGCAGTGGTGACTGTGTCCCCAAACAGGCAGTACCATGGCATGGTCAAACCCACCACACCAGCCACACAGGGACCTAATAAGAAAGAAAGCATTTACATTTACATTTTCTACATTTAATCTAAAAGGGGTCATATGATGCTGCTAAAAAGAACATTATTTTGTTTGAGACTTTAGTCTTTGCAACTTTACAGATCTTCTTTATGCACCAAGAGCTTGTAACACTCCAAAGAGAAAGGAAAAATTGAAATCGCATCATATGACCCCTTTAAACTAAATGGGATGGATCAGCCTGACCTGTGTGAAGTCCTATTCGGATGCGGACCGGTACATCAGGCATATGTCTCATTTTGAAGGTGCCAACAGCACTCAGAATGTCCAGGGCCATGTTTGCAATCTCAGCTGCATGTCGGTTCCCATTGGGCACAGGCACACCTGAAGCCACCATGTAAGCATCTCCTATGGTCTCTACCTGTAGACAATGAAGACAAGAGACATTCATAAGTAAACTGAAAGTTTATGATAATTAGAATTAAAGGGCACCTATTATGCAAAATTTACTTTTACATGTTGTTTAAACATAAATGTGTGTTGGCAGTGTGTGTACACAACCACCCTATAATGATAAAAATCCACCCACTCCTTTTTTTAATCCCCATAAATCATAAGCAGTGTCTCAGAACAAGCCGTTTGCAGAATCTGTAAAAAGTGGCGTCACATTTAACAGGCCCCGCCCACGACTGTTGACGGACACTGCCGTATTAGAAATGTCTTCTTATTAAACCTATAGAAGTTATTCAGTCCAGAATAGTGAGTGATTTTCTGTTTTTAGATGTAATATAAACATGCGATTTCTTTCCCTGCTGTTTACCGTCACAGACATAACCAACTGTGTTGACAGTTTAAGCGCAATAAGACATGAAAGAGAACTTAAGTTTAATGCTCACATGCCGTGTGACAGCTGCTTTCTGTGCCCGTGCTTCAGATGTGTGCGCTTAGAAAACCGTACATCAGATGTTAAACTGATATGGCTTTAAAACGTATGATTTCAACGCGACAGACATGATAATCAAAAGCAAACAGATGTTTTGTTTTGGCAGAGTATCTGAGGTACGAGCTGTAAAGGCACAGACCTATTCTGGAAAAGGGGGCGGGGAGCAGCTGCTCATTTGAATGCACGAAAAACAGCGTATTTGTACTTCTACTCAAAATATACATTTTCAAAATTATATATTAAATGATCTGTGGGGTATTTTGTTGAAAATTCACAGACACATTCTGGGGACACCTGAGACTTATATTAGGTATAATATAGGGTATAATAGGTCCTCTTTAAATGAGAGAAATCACTGTGGAAGCCAACACATTTGCTTATACAACGAATACAAACAATAAAACAAAATGTTTTTCAATAAATGTTACCATAATTTTTGTAGTGTTACCTTGTAGACGTCATGATTGCCGATTACAGCATCAAATGTTGTGTACAGGTCATTGAGGAGGTCAACCACCTCAATGGGCTCGCTGTTGGCTGAGATTGTGGTGAAGCCAACAATATCACTGAAATAAAGACTGACACTGTCAAAATACTCCGGTTCGACTGTAGTGCCCAGCTTCAGAGCCTCTGCCACTGATCTAGAGAGGATGAACAAAAACAAAAGACACTTGTCTTTTTTACACATGTATACATCATTTTCAAGTTTTCATATTTAGGATAACTTGATTTAATTTGATAAACTGGAATTATATATAAAAAAAAACTTTACTTATATGAGTGAATGAAAGTGGTTCCATATTTATTTCTCTAAATATCACATCAGTGCATAGTGTGGTGGTAAAATCATTATACTGTGACTGTGTATCTGTCACTTACGGGGCAACATTTGTGTGAGGAGTTTCTCAGTCTTTTGTTTCTCTATTTCCAGCTCCTCTGTCCTTTCCCTGATCAACTCCTCCAGGTTGGAGGAATATTGCTCCAGCATTCGCAACATGGAGTCTATGATATTGGTCTTTTTCCCTTTATTAACATTCTTGAACTGTAGAGAGAATAAGAAGACTGAGAACGGCCAAGAATATAATAATAGAATCACTAAAATCAGACTGATTTCATACAATTTGTCTCCACTGCATGGTTATTCAGAGACCTATACATTATCAACCTCGGTTTTAATTTCAGTCTTACAACATTAAAATAGTACTCTGTAAAAAAAAGTTTGTAATTTTACAAAAGAAAGGTTTAAAAGAAAAAAGAAAGAAAGAAAGAAAGAAAGAAAAGCTGTTAAGTTACCTGACCATACATGGTGAAAATGGTTAAATATTGCATTATACAGGTGCATCTCAATAAATTAGAATGTCGTGGAAAAGTTCATTTATTTCAGTAATTCAACTCAAATTGTGAAACTCGTGTATTAAAGGGGTCATATGATGCTTTTTTAAAGATAATTATTTTGTGTATTTGGTGTAACAGAATATGTTGACATGCTTTAATGTTCAAAAAACACATTATTTTTCAAATACTGTACATTATTGTAGGTCCTCTATGCCCCGCCTCTCTCAAACGCTTCGTTTTCTACAAAGTCCCTCCTTCCGACAAGTGCAGTCTGCTCTGATTGGCCAGCTGACCCAGTGCATTGTGATTGGCCGAACACCGCAAGCACTCGTCGGAAATGTAACGCCCCTTACCATAATCGCGAGCTTCATCTGTCAAAATAAACGTAAAGACAGAGCCCGAAAGGGGAACAGAGTTGTGTGACAGACACAGTGATGAAGCTGGTATATGTGCAGTACACAAGCCACGGTTAAGACAGCTGACTCCACTGTGATATGAGTTCATCTTCGGAACACAAATTAAGATATTTTTGATGGAATCTGAGAGCTGTCTGATCCTGCATAGACAGCAATACAACTGAAATGTTCCCAAGTCCAGAAACGTAGCAAGGAGATCTGTAAAATAATCCATGTGACATCAGGGGTTCATCTGCAATTATACGAAGCTACGAGAATACTTTTTGTGCGCAAAAAAAAAAAAATGCTGTTCTGTGTCAGCTGCGTCACACCGGATCTGTTTCCTACGTTGTTTGCCTTTGATTTGAATGAAAACAACATCCACATGATGCAGCTGACACAGAATAGCATACACTGTTTACGTCCAGCGTATTCTCGTAGCTTCGTATAATTGTGGATGAATGATGTCACATGGATTATATTACAGATCTCCTTGCTACATTTCTGGACTTGGGAACATTTCAGTTGCGTTGCTGTCTATGCAGGGTTAG
>NW_015557123.1:8225-14881 GCF_001515605.1 Sinocyclocheilus anshuiensis | reverse complement strand
TCTTACGGGTTTGAAACGACATGAGGGTGAGTAATTAATGACAGAATTTTCATTTTTGGGTGAACTAACCCTTAAATGCTTGAATCTGATTGGTTGACAAACGTTCTAAGGTGTGCAATTATTTTCAGGGAAACGCATGGCTAAAGTAGTTCCAGGCAGGGCTCGGCCGCATTACATGTCCGTATCACTTCACCAAATGACTTCAGCTATTCAAAGGTCCTTACAGCCTACAACAGCAAAAGAACCAAAACCATAACGACACTGACCATGTAATTAAATATAGTAAACAAAATAAAAACCACAATTTTTAAAATGTTTTTGCCTCAAAGTTACGTATTATGTACGGCAAGCACATACTCTCTTTCTCCCGCTTTCTCTCTAACAAATGCACACACATACAGTACAGACACACATTCACACTAGGGGTGTGCGATATATATCGTCTGCGATAGCATGCATACATTACGTGAAGTCTAGACTAGTGCGAGTGCGCATTTAGAGTGTGTTCTTTCACTGCATGATTCAGTCTAATAAAATTATTAATAAAATTAATACAATTAATGATCATTAATATGACGGTGTTTCGTTCTTGAATGAATCAACCATTTAAATGATTCGATTCAATCGCAACGACTCACTTGTTAACAGTGATTTGCTGCCACTTACTGGCGGTTTTAATTTCACATTCCGGCTTTTTCTTTTTTTTCTTTTTTTATTTCTTTTAGATTTTTTTCATGTTTTAAAGCAAGTGCTGCGTATCATTGCGCCTGCTGCACCCATAGTATGGCAGCAAAGTTCCTTGATTATTACGCCGGAATGAGAGTATAGTTCCTAGCCATATCAGCCTAGAACGGCGCAACTTTTCATTTTCCGTCCGAAAACGGTAAAACTCAACTGTTTAACTCTAGGGGAGTTGGAAAATAAGTATATTTTCAAACATAGTGGAGTGTTCCTTTAAGTAAAGATCATGCTCCATGAAGATATTTTGTAAATTTCCTACTGTAAATAGATGATGTATAAATTTCAATTTCGAAAAATGTACCCTTATGACTGGTTTTGTGGTCCAGGGTCACATATTATTTCACTTAATGAAATAAATGGCCCATAATACAGTATTTTGATCACAATATTTTTACACTGAATTTCTGGCAACCACATAAATTCAACATTATGGTGATGGTTTGGCAGCGTTGCTGATGTTCACCTGGTCAAAGATTTCATCAAATGTGGGTCTCTTCTCTGGCTGTTCATTCCAGCACTGCTTCATAAGCTGAATACACTCCATGGGAGCATGATCCGGGGACACAATGGGCCGGCACATTGGAGGAGGCTTCCGGACCTTCTGGACAATTTCTATATGATCCAGATGTATTAAAGACTTAGACATTGTAAAATTATTGTAATGACATGTCTACACAACACTCTACCAATATAGACAGTACAGTATAGATCAGGGGTTCACAGAAACGTTCAGAGAAAACCAACATGAAACAAAAAAATTGTATGTCTGTGTCATCAAAAAGTTTGAAAAGCCCTGGTAAAGATGGTGGGGTCATGTGATTTTACTATCAAAAGAGTGCTCCAGCACGCAGAATGGAGGCCGTCGCATGACCACCTCTTGCATGATGATTGAGAAACTGTACACATCACCAGGGTGACTGCCATATAGACCAGGGTAGGGTCCTCTCAATATCTCAGGGGCAGTCCACAGAAGGGCTGTGGGGGATTAAAAATACTTTAACATCCTATGCAGGAGATAGACATCAAGACAGGTCTCACAATAAACCTTACTTTCAGCTGGAGGTTCAACATAAGGAAACCTCTGAGCTTCCAAAACCTCGTTGTAGCCATAGTCTGTGATTTTGAGCACAAAACGCCCATCGACCACACAGTTCCTGGATTTAAGCCTTCCATGACAGACGTTCCTGTGGTGAAGATATTTCATACCCTGCATGCCAGTCAGAAACACACATAAGCTTACATGTGATGTAACTGCAAATGCATTTATGTGACAATAAATAAAACCGCACAAATAAATGAATAATTATAAGAATCATGTTTTTAATGACCAATAAGTACATTTATAATTCATATTATAACTATTTTTGTGGCATACTGTATGATTTGAGTATAAATTCAGAAGACATTATGAATTTGTGCTTGCTATGTTTCAATCGATTCAATGATAGCGGAGTAGAACTGTTTCAGCAGCTCCTGTGGCAGGTTGAACTTCCTCAGCTGGCGAAGGTGTACAGCCTCTGCTGGGCCTTTTTCACAATGGAGTCAATGTGAGCGTCCCACTTCGGGTCCTGAGAGATAGTGGTGCCCAGGAACCTGAATGACTCCACTGCAGTCACAGTGCTGTCCATAATGGTGAGTGGAGGGAGAGCAGGGGGGTTCCTCCTGAAGTCCACGGTCATCTCCACAGTTTTGAGCGTGTTGAGCTCCAGGTTGTTGAGACTGCATCAGACAGCCAGCTCTTTAACCTCCTGACTGTAAGCAGACTCGTCACCGTCCTGTATGAGGCCGATGAGTGTGGTGTCATCTGCAAACTTCAGAAGCTTGACAGAGGGGTCTTTAGATGTGCAGTCACTGGTGTACAGGGAGAAGAGCAGTGGAGAGAGGACGCAGCCCTGAGGGGCTCCAGTGCTGATTATACGGGTGCTGGATGTGTATTTTCCCAGCCTCACTAGCTGCTGCCTGTCTGTCAGGAAGCTGTTGATCCACTGATAGATGGAGGTGGGCACGGAGAGCTGAGTTAGTTTGGGCAGGAGGAGGTTTGGGATGATAGTGTTAAAGGCCGAGCTCAAGTTCACAAACAGGATCCTCACATAAGTCCCTGGTCTGTCTAGATGTTGCAGAACATAATGCAGTCCCATGTTGACTGCATTGTCCACAGACCTGTTTGCACTGTAGGCAAACTGAAGAGTTTTTCTAATTACTAATTAGAATTATTTTTGAACGATAGTGTAGTTTACACTTTTGTTCATCAAGGTGGTTCAAGCCCATTGATATATAAATGTCGGATACATTTGAAGATTTCTAAACATGACAACTCGTATTTGCAGCTTCATTTGGAGTGGACTGTGGAGGGATTTTTTGGTTGTGAATGTTAAATCTATAGTTTATTTTGAACTAATTCACTTTAAAGTAGAAAAGAATATTCTATTTTTCATAATATGAGCCTTTAATATTCAATCGGCCATTTTCCTATTGAGTGTTTGTCTTTTACCTCATAAATGGCAACATTAGAATTTTCGTAGGTGGCTGGAGACTTGAGGCTTCGCTCTGAAATGCTCATTCTCGAGTCACTGGCCTTGCTGTCATCCAAGCTCAGCTCCTGTTTTTCAGATACAAGTATGAATAATTAGAGTATGGGAATGTTTGTGTGCACATGTGCTTGTGTTACTGACCTTATTGCTCAGGGATGGGTTGATGAATGTGACATCATTTAAAGTCAGTAAAATCTTTTTTGGACCCCGCACCATTCGGATCTTACTAATTTTACGCCTATACAAAACATTACAAATATTTAAAGAAACTTTTAGACAGAGTCTACACACTCTGAGCAACATTAAATGTTACAATAAATTCAGGTTATAATTTGATGAATACCTGATGCAGTAAGAAAAGCCAATTGAGAAGAAGATGAACAGAAAACCAGACAGGAAGATTAAAACCATGTGTAAAAGATTCACACCTGTAACACAGAGGGTGACTGATACATGATACATATGACATAAAATGCATGTATGTCGATGTGAACGAAAACCAAAAAAGCATGTACATACACACTCACCTCCACGGCAGATGATCCCATGTGTAAACAAGCAGCTGGAATCCGTTTTTGGTGGTCCAGCTGGGGGAAAATGAATCGGCCGTCCCAGAAAACGCACCATATCTGTCTGCATCTCAATATGGTATGTAGGTTGCAACTCCCAAGAAAAGCCATCTGTGTCCAGCATCACATAGTCCTTTGTGCCAAAGTCAGAAGAGTTTGCTTGTAGGCTAAAACCTTTGAATAGCAGGTTTCAGGCATTCTGGGCGATGTTCCCCCCAGACATCCACTGACCTGAAGCCCTGACACTTTGCACAGCATGAGCCATGAACATGATGTAGGAGTAGATGGTGCCAAACAATGGGGACACCTGTAAGGGATGTGAAGGTTTTACATTAGCTACATATTAGCTTAGTGTTAAAAAAAAAATGTAAAGCCCCATGTAAAACATTGCTGTACCTGCTGTGGTTTAAGGTGCCTGGGAAGCCCTCCTTGCTCCTGGGCCTTTTCAAAAGCTTGGTAGAAAGACTGTTCCTGTGGAGACTCAATAGTGATGGTGAGCACAGCATCGTAAGCTCGTAGCAGCTTACTGTTATAGCGCAGGACAGGCTGGGTTATATGATGGTAGGGCAGACTGTAAAAGAGCGTATCGTAAGGTAAAAACACCAGCGAGCCGTCTGTCATCCGCATGTCATAAGCAGTCTCCAACAGCAACTTCTGGGTTCCTCCACCAATCAACACCGAGTGCATAACGAGGATGACCACTGCAAATAGAAGTATTGAAAACATGAGAGGACAGGTAGAAAGAACAGTGACAAATGAGGAAATCTTACAGTGGCAAATGAGAAATCATTCGTCTGAGATCACACTGAATATGTTTTTTTAATAAACAAAAACTTTTATGATTTAAATCATATTTATTTTTATGAAAAAATAAAACAGAAGTTATGTAAAAAAAAAAAAAAGGAAATATTTCAGTATAGAGAAAAAAATATTTTTTTGGAAATAACTTTTTTAATGTACTAATCAAAATATGAGCAAATCTTTTCAGCCAAACTGCTGACAAAAATGGCTGATAATATAATTTTTAATGAACAGTTTTGTATTCAATTATATTTAAAATAAATAAATAAACAGTAGGCCTAGTTGCATTTCACTTTCAACATACATGCACAGTTCAAAGTTTTGAAGTCAGACTTTTTTTTTTTTATAAATAATACTTGCATTAAAGGTGCTGTATGTAGGATTGACGCCGAGTGGTTGAACTAGGTATTGCAGTCCAAATTCAAAATATTGGAGAGGGTTTTTTTCACCCTGCCCCTCCTCCTCAGACTTGACGCACACGCAGGTTGCCAGATTGAAGACAGCAACAGGAACGAGCGCACTTGACGATGAATGAAATGAAATACGCTGTGTTTTCCGCCAACTGGCAACCCGGCGTGCCGAAATACAATTGGGTAAAAACAGAGACCTACATTCCAGCCCGGAACGCACATTTTCAAAGGAGAATAACCCCGGCCCTGGGGTTCTGACCATAGCCCCGAAGCTGGCATGCCCTCGCACACTGCTCCCCAGTCGCGAGTCGATGCGTCCGTCGTGACCACAACGCGTGACGTCACCAAGCCCAGGGGAACCCCCCGGCTGAAGAGATCTGGGTTGCGCCACGGCCTCAGAGCTTCGCGCTGCGCAAACGGTCCAAAGTCCACGCCGTCCAAGGGACTCGAGATTTCAACCATAATTGCAGGAGGCGCATGTGTAGTAAGCCCAGATGAAATATCGCTGCAGCAGACACCATGAGCCCCAGCAGCCTCTGAAATTCCTTCAAGTGAACAGAGCTGCCCAGTCTGAAATGGCGCAGGGAAGACAAAATGGCCGCCGAGCGCTCCCGAGAGAGGCGGGCTCTCATCTCCACCGAGTCGAAGCACACTCCCAGATATGTTATAGACTGACTCGGGGCGAGAATGCTCTTCTGCACGTTGACACATAGCCCTAGGGACTCCAAGTGACGAAGCAGCGTGTCTATATGGCTGACTAGCGTGTCCCGGGACTGAGCTAAAATCAGCCAATCGTCCAGATAGTTGAGAACGCGCATCCCGCTCGCTCTGAGGGGGGAAAGTGCTGCATCCATGCACTTTGAGAAAGTGCGTGGGGCCAAAGCCAGCCCGAACGGGAGAACAGAGTATTGGTACGCTGTGCCCTCGAAAGCAAACCTCAGAAAGCGTCTGTGATGCGGTGCTATCTGAATGTGAAAGTATGCGTCCTTTAAATCCACGGACGCAAACCAGTCCCCGGGGCGAATTTGCGCCAGGATTTGTTTCAGCGTTATCATCCTGAATGGACGCTTGCAAAGCGCTCTGTTGATGGGCCTGAGATCTAGAATCGGGCGGAGTCCCCCGTCTCTTTTGGGTACCACGAAATAGCGGCTGTAAAACCCGCTCTCCAGCTCGCTGGGAGGGACTCGTTCTATCGCTCCTTTTTCGAGCAGACTGCATACCTCTTGTCTCAGAACCAGGGCATTTCGGGGCAATGTTAGAGACTGCACCACGCCATTGAAACGGGGTGGTCTGCGTCTGAATTGAAGGGTATACCCACGCTCTATCACACCGAGTAGCCAGCGCGAGATTCCCGGAATAACTTCCCACGAGCTCAGGAACTGACATAGCGGCTTGGTCGTTGGATGCGCCGGTGAGTGTGTGGGCGGCGGCTCTGCACTGCTCTGAGGCGGGGCAAGCGGCACCGTATTGACTGAGTGAGGAGGAAATAGCTCTTTTTGTGAGAATGTATGCATTTTTATTGAATGAACATCCAACACACAAACATTTGAAAACATGAACTTGTGGCGCTTGGGAGCCGGGCCGCTCGCGCACTCTCCTCCTCT
>NW_015557123.1:597-7892 GCF_001515605.1 Sinocyclocheilus anshuiensis | reverse complement strand
TGCCCAGTCTGAAATGGCGCAGGGAAGACAAAATGGCCGCCGAGCGCTCCCGAGAGAGGCGGGCTCTCATCTCCACCGAGTCGAAGTACACTCCCAGATATGTTATAGACTGACTCGGGGCGAGAATGCTCTTCTGCATGTTGACACATAGCCCTAGGGACTCCAAGTGACGAAGCAGCGTGTCTATATGGCTGACTAGCGTGTCCCGGGACTGAGCTAAAATCAGCCAATCGTCCAGATAGTTGAGAACGCGCATCCCGCTCGCTCTGAGAGGGGAAAGTGCTGCATCCATGCACTTTGAGAAAGTGCGTGGGGCCAAAGCCAGCCCGAACGGGAGAACAGAGTATTGGTACGTTGTGCCCTCGAAAGCAAACCTCAGAAAGCGTGTGTGATGCGGTGCTATCTGAATGTGAAAGTATGCGTCCTTTAAATCCACGGACGCAAACCAGTCCCCGGGGCGAATTTGCGCCAGGATTTGTTTCAGCGTTATCATCCTGAATGGACGCTTGCAAAGCGCTCTGTTGATGGGCCTGAGATCTAGAATCGGGCGGAGTCCCCCGTCTCTTTTGGGTACCACGAAATAGCGGCTGTAAAACCCGCTCTCCAGCTCGCTGGGAGGGACTCGTTCTATCGCTCCTTTTTCGAGCAGACTGCATACCTCTTGTCTCAGAACCAGGGCGTTTCGTTGGACTCGTCCAGCGCCGCCTCGGCGTGGGCCAGGCCCAGGCAGGCGACGCAGTAGTCGTGCTGATCCGGCGGCTCTATCGGTCCAGCACAGATCTTGCAGATTGTTGCCATAGTGAATTCAACAGGTGAAGTAGAAGATTCTGACGTAATTGTCGATTGCACTGCATTTTATACTGCCGCTCGAGCTTGTCAGTATTTGCGTGCGATTTGCATACTTCGCGTCAATTGGCCAGTCATTTGGACTGGCGGGAGCCAATAGGACTTCAGGAAAGGTTGGAAGGGAAGGAGTTCCCAAAACGGAGAAATATCTCCGTGATGTCTCGTGAAAGCTCGAGAGGGAAACGCTGTGTTTTCCGCCAACTGGCAACCCAGCGTTCCGAAATACAATTGGGTAAAAACAGAGACCTACATTCTGGCCCGGAACGCACATTTTCAAAGGAGAATAACTGACTGTAGCATTGTTTTTCAGATAAACAAGTATGTTAACTTAGCATGTTTCTTAAATACCTGCAAACATATTATGGTATTTTTATGCTTTAGTAGAGTCAAAAACTTACATACAGCACCTTTAAATTTCTATTACAAATAAATGTTGTGCTTTTGAAATTTTTATTCATTAAAGAATCCTGAACATCAGCATATTAGAATGATTTCTGAAGAATCATGTAACACTGAAGACTGGAGTAATGGTTGCTTCAAATTAAACTTTGAAACCACTGGAATAAAATAATTTTTAATTCCTAATTTTATACTAATACTAATTATTAATTTTAAAATATATTGTACAATTACATTACAATATTAATATTACAATATTACAGCTTGTCTTGTATTTTTGATCAAATGGTGAGCATAAGAGGCTTCTTTCAAAACATCCTTTGACCTCAAACTTCAAACCAACCTCAAACTTTTGAACAGTAGTGTAGATACTGAAGTATCAGTATCCCAACAAAGTACTGCAGTAAACTCATTTGGAGTGTAAATTATGGAATTAATGAGTCGCAATAGTAAATGTTACAGCTTAACATGAGAGCAGATCATTTATCACTACATCATATCATACAATGTCATTAATGTTTTAAACTCACAGCAGAGATCTGCCACTTTCTTGACTCTGGCCAGGGTCTCACGCACACTGGTGTGGTCATTATGAACAGATGCCACAATGCCAACAGGCAATCCATGACTCCGCAAGACATTGGCCAGCTTTATACCTGCCTCCAACCAGACATCCTCGGCTGATGTAATGATGCCCACATGTGCCCAGCGAAAGTGGTGCATGAAGCGTAGCAAGACAAGGGAGGGTAGAGGCATGGTGCGTGCAAATGTAGGGTGACTCCAGGTGTCATCCAACTCATGTCCAATACAAGACCAGGAAAACACTGCCTTATTCCAACTCTTTCCTAGCAGAGAGGCAGCTTCACAGTAGCCTGGGTTCACTGGACCAATAAACCCAGATGCCCATGTGTAGAAACCAAGGAAACGGGTAAAAGCCTGGGATGTCTCACAGTCCTCCTCCAGAATGACATAATCAAATGTGATGCCCTGTGAAAGGTAGGGGTCCCTGTTGATGTGATCCACAGGTAACCGCGCAGCCACGCCGGGCTGGGCTTTAGCGAAGAGGGAGTCACATGACCAAGGCCCCACCACCCCAACCCTAACGGTGGTAGCAGAGGTGGCAGGGAAAAGGCACAGGAAGCTTACAGTAGACAACAGAAGCCAGAGACACAAATACGTATGTTTATGATCATTAGAGAAATGAATGCTTTGGTCAGGGGTCTGGAGTTCTCTGGTGGCCCATCCTGGACATAAGCTGTGAAAGGCACTGGATGGCCGTTGCATTGCAAGGTAACATATCAGCCACACAGCTGGTGGGTTGGCACACAGTGGAGCTTCTTCACTTTCACATGAGAGATACCCTTAATGTCAATCAGGTCACCAGCCACAGCAAACTAAGAAAAAATGAACATGGTAATCTGTTTGCTAAAATTATTCTCTATAATAGTTGATGTTTAGCATGATATGCAGTAAAAATGCTTTCAGAACAGCAGAAATACAGAAATCAGGAAGGATTGCATCTATAAATTTGTGCTGGTTATTTACGTTGTGAGATTGGGAGTGAGAGGATTGCTGAAATCCTGTTAAGAGTACAGCATAATTCAGTAATGCTCAGGCTAGTCTCTTCAACTTTTTCAAAATAAAACATTTAATGCAATTAGGTTATTGTCTTGTTAACCCCAAAACAGATCAATCTGCAAAACAACCATTACTGTATGTCCTTCACTATATTGTCACAGTCTTCTGCGGGTGTGCCCAGGAGGGCCACCAGATGACTGTGTTCTGGGAGCACATGGCTTGTGTTGTGTTTGTCTGTTGCCATGTGCTCTCTCCTGTCTATTGTCTGGCCCCTCCCATCTTGTTACCTCGTTATTGTTTAAGTGCTCCACCTGTGTCTCCCTCGTTAGCCTCCTCGTTTGGTTTCCTATTTATTCTCCTGGTGTCTGTCATCCTGTGGCAGGGCACCAGGGTCTAGGAAGGCCTCCCGGCCTTGAAGGAAGGAAGCCTTCTTCCTCCTCCTCCTCCGTTTCGGAGAGGGTGGAACTGCAGCTTCGTCTGCCGCCTCTGGGGCCCCTGCAACCTCTTCGGCCACCACCGGGAGCACTGCAGCTCCCTCGGCCGCCTCTGGGGGCGCTGCAACCTCTTCGGCCACCACTGGGGGCGCGGCAGCTTCGTCGGCCACCTTTGGGGGCGCTGCAGCCTTGTCGGCCATCACGGGAGGCGCTGCAGCCCCCTTAGCTGAAGAACGTGCCAGGAACTCCACAAACCCCTCAAAAGATACATGATTGCATCCTAGCATGCTCCAGGGGCTAATGGGCTCATCCAGGGCATAATTTAATAAGTCCTTCAGCGCAGCGTCATTGTAGCCCAGCACCTCTGCCGTATTCCTGAAGTAAATGGCAAACTCCTTCAGCTCGGTCCCTCGTTGGCGGAGGGAGAAATTCATCTTCCCAGTTCCAACAGATCTCCATTATTTTTAAATTAATTTAACAAAGAAAAAATACCTTTAGGCCTCGAATACCTCCTGAACACTAGAATATGAAAATAACATTTTATTTGTCTTGTTTTTGTCACGGTGCGTGCGGGGAGATGAAGCGAGGACTCAATTGCAGGAGAAATGGTTATTTATTTTAATAATAAAAATGAAACAAAAACAAACTCAAACCACCCCGAGGGGGAAAAACAGACAGGCAGGCCTAAAGCTGCACCACATGCAGACACGAAACACACACAATGAGAAATGACGGATCAGCACAGGATGACAGACACCAGGAGAATAAATAGGAAACCAAACGAGGAGGCTAACGAGGGAGACACAGGTGGAGCACTTAAACAATAACGAGGTAACAAGATGGGAGGGGCCAGACAATAGACAGGAGAGAGCACATGGCAACAGACAAACACAACACAAGCCATGTGCTCCCAGAACACAGTCATCTGGTGGCCCTCCTGGGCACACCCGCTGAAGACTGTGACATATATTGGGTATCAATATGACAATATGAAACTTAAGCGACTTTAAATGTGATTATCCAAGTAGGGCTCTGCTGCTGCTTGAGTTTATTGTGATCATCACAGCCAAAAGACAGAAATAAGTATCTTTAAGTAAACTAATTCAATTAGTTTGAAAAGAACCTGCCAGCAGCAGTACAGCAATACAAACTATAATCAACAATATTAATGATCTAGAATTGCAACACTTTTTAAACTTATTGACTTTGTATTGACTTTATGAAGTTACTGTTGTCAGTTTTTAAAAGTGAAGTCTAGAATTACCAATTAGTGACACGATTTAATAAACTAACTACTTAACCATTTGATTTGACTTACCGACTCTAACTGCCAAAGTAATATCTTGATTGCTCATTTCCATATCTCATCTGTGCAAATCCTCTCCATGGAAACACTGTGCCCATGTGCAGAAATCAGTGTAATTAATTATTTCTTGTTATTTGCAAATCTGTTATGAAATAAATCCAAATATGAGCAGCTAGTATGACCAAGGCCTGTCCAGAACTCAGTTACAGTTATAATCTTCTCTTCTGCTGTACACCATGCCACTGCTGACCTCAAGTGAATGACCTGAAGATTATATCAATCCAATTTTCAGTCTGTGTAATAGACACATTGCAAGGTTTTGCATGTTCTTCCAAACATGATAGTTACTGGTAATTGTTGCTAAAAAACAACAACAACAACATACTATTATCATTTTACAAAGTTTTGACATAATGAACACTTGTTTAAAAAAAAAGGAAGAATAGCAAGAGCAAGAACCGCAGAATCCAAAGAGTTGTGTCGGCCTGCCTGATATTATTTTGGCCTGGAGCTCTGTGGGATTATTTGGTGCTGTGGTCTCTATTATATATTTTTCAGACAACTAATTCTGGTAAAGCTAGCTAAGTATTAGGAACAAAACAAAGTGACAAAAGTTTGCGGTTCACTTTCATTTTCTACTCCATCTGTCGCTGCCACCCTCTCACTTTCCTCCCTGCAATCCTACACAAATACTTTCCCTCACCAGATAATTGCTTTCTTATGCAGTGAGTGACCAAAATTAAATCCTTGACCAATCAGGATGTTTTAGTAAAGCCTTGTCTGAAAACCTTTCCATATCTCCATGTTTTATGTGCTCAGTCAAAGCTCATGGTAGATTTTCTCATGCATAATTCTCATAATTCTCCATCGAGACTTGACAGTGTCACTGCGGTCATTCTAGAGGACATTTCACTGGGGGTGAGAAGCACAGAGAAATGTCACTCACATGTCAAAAGTAATGAATATGGAAAGATTGCTGTTGCAGATCTTTAGTGCCTCAACATTCCCTCTCTGCCATCAAAACCTTCCATCATCAGTCATTGAGACAGATGAGCGTTCATGTGCATTGTTTGCTTACACAAACTATTAGAGAGCTAGAATAAAAAAATAATAATAACACAAAGGTGATAAAAAAGCACACAGTGTGTGCTTTAATTCAGAATACTTTCAAAGTTAGAAGATAAACAGTAAATAAGCAAGTATTGATACACTCAAAACAAAAGTAACGGAAATAAGCACGTCGTGATGACAATGATTAATAATATTGTGGAAAGGATGACCTCTGGGGACAAACTAGAGAAATTGCAGGTCTAGATGAGGTATTTAAATCTACCTACTCAAAATGCAAGTTATTTTGATTCAGCATATTTATAGACCTAAATGCCTTCCAGAATAACAAATAAAACCCATGTAACTATTTATACTATAGATTAATAAGGAATGGAAACTTTCTCAATCATTCCAGACTTAGATTGTAGACTGGTTATGATGGGGCTTATGTAATACTTTGATGCCCCATATAGTCTAGAAGGAAAACAAAAGGGGTTTAATGATTTGCTATGAATCTTTTCTGTTGTAGTAACCAGGAAACGACTCTAAAACACTGCCCAGTGATCCAGTTCAGTTTTTTTTTATGTGTGTGTGTTAGTGATGCGCGGATGGCGGTTATATCCGCGGGCGCTGCGGATAATCCGCGGATCGGGTGGGTCGGGTAATAAAAAAATGCATTCTGATTATTTGCGGGTGGGTCGCGGGTGGATGAAATAAATCATTAATGATGCAAGTATTAACTACATTTTCTAAATTATGAACGTGTTTTAAATAGGCTACAAAAATTGAATAAACTGTAAATTAACATTAAAAGTTATTCAACAAAACATTATTTAGTAAAAGCAGTAAGTTTTGTTGTTTGATTAACATTAATAAAAGACGGCACAGCTAGGCTGCTGTCACAAGACCTATTTCACGGATCCAATACTGATACTCATGCGTTTTATTTTGTAACTGTTTACATTCATTTAAGACAACCCCGACAGTACTTTCTCAATTTGGTACTCGCAGTACGCGCTTTGGATGTGACTGTGAGCGCACGCGCCTCTGGAGAGCGCGAGTACCGAATGGCTTAAAAAGACGTGAAAATAATAAATTTTTGTGATGATGCAACAATGACCGATCAGGCAATTAACAATTCTGTCAACTGTCCTGAAACGCGAGCTAAAGTCTTCTATCGCAGCGTGCAGCAGCTCTAGATGCGTCGATGTGAGATCGGGTGCGGGTCGGGTGCGGTTATCTAAATCAGACAAAAATACAGGTGCGGGCGGTTGGTGGGTGGATAATTTATTTGAAGCTGCGGATTCGGGTGACGTTTTAGCTCATCCGCGCATCACTAGTGTGTGTGTTTATATAAATGTGCATAAACACACATTTATAATAGCCTATTATGTATTTATATGTGAAATTGAAGAATATGTTTATAAGAAAGTATTTGTATATATATTGTGTCTGTATAGTTGCACAGTAGCTGGACTACTGAAGAAACTAGATCAGAATTGCAAGTGTTTTTGTACATGTAGGTGAGGTGGGTTTTTATTAAAAAGTCGATCCCAGCTAGAAATTTTTTGTTCTAAAAATGTTCTAAGAACATTACCATGGATTGTTCTAGCAATGTTTTTAGCGGGTAGTTTTATTTGTGTTCCCAGAACGTTCTCCTATAAGGTAGGATAACATTCTCT
>NW_015557123.1:0-498 GCF_001515605.1 Sinocyclocheilus anshuiensis | reverse complement strand
TTACAAAAGTGATTTAGTCAAGAGCAGTGAGAGATTTTCTCTCACTGTTGTTTGATTAATATTAATAATATGTTTGATTAATATGAATGGCAGACAGGACGAATATGGGACAGCTTCCCCTTTAAGACCGAAGTCCGGATCCAATATACGGTTACATATGCGTTTTCTTTTTCAGCTGTTTACTCTCTCTTAAGACCTAAATCACTGTGTTTATGAGGATACTTGCAAAGACGGGGATTATGACGCATATAAGTGTGTTTATGTAATCGTTCAAAGTAGGGATGTCAATTTTCGATCATTTCCATGTTGTTGTATTTTAAAACACTATTGCAATGTTTTCAACTGACATTATGGCATTTAAAATAAAATTATCCCAAACGTAACTGTGGTGCGTGTGGCTGTGCTGCGCAGTCAGTGAACCGCTTCCATCGGCGCTGCTGCTGCAAAACACACCTGTTGCTCACATGAAACATTATCATGTGAGTATTATGACCAGTA
>NW_015557122.1:127959-128304 GCF_001515605.1 Sinocyclocheilus anshuiensis | reverse complement strand
TAGATAGAATAGAAAAAATAGAAAGCTAGTGTTTTGTTTTTTTTTAATAAAAAAAAGAAGATAAATATAGATAAAATAGAATAGAAAATTCTAGAATATGTACATAGCGGAAACCCTGATTAATCCTCTGTTTACCGATGTCGCCTTTCATAGAGACAGTGAGGGGGACGGATCGGGTCACTATGAATCTGGGGGCGTCATGTCCCCCCTGTCCCTAGTGCCATCTGCGCGCCTGCCTGTGTGTCCCGTATTTCTGTCGTTAATTATGAATTTCAGTCTTTTGCATGCCAAAGTCAATTTCTGCATATAAATATTACGCCAAATAGAAGCAGAAAATCGTGCTAT
>NW_015557122.1:125266-127379 GCF_001515605.1 Sinocyclocheilus anshuiensis | reverse complement strand
TTTTACATTCAAGCTACCCGTAAAATGTATAGTGAAAAGTACTTTAAAAGCATCTGGAATGCAATAAAGTCATTTTAAAGCTGTTTTTAAAGCGTTTGCTGCATGGATAAAGAAAAAGGCTAATAAATAATTCACATATCAGACAGAATTGCGTTGCAGCAAATCCTTTAAATTTTAAGGTATTCAGAACAGAGCAACATAAAAATAAGAAATTATAAGCAGCTATACAATTATAGGACAAAGTTTTACATGTATGCCATTATAGTTTGTGTTTTATTTTTTAATTGTACAGCATTATAAAATAAAATGCAAATTATAATCAGACATGTTTTAGGCTTTTCCTTATTTTAATATTTTAGACATCCATCAATTATGGTGATGAAAAAAATGACTCGCCATCTCCTCATTGGATGTGCCTTTAGAGAGAAATGCATCTTTACTGATTACATAATGAAAGAGTTTCTATTTTCGATTTGAATCATTTCATTTTAAAGTAGTAATTTTAAGCTTTCTATATATTTTTTATCATATCTGTGAGGCAATTCGCTGAGTTTAGGTTCATTATTGTTAAGCGCTCCTGTTCAAGACCAAGACAGGAGAAAGCGTTTGTTTTCTTTATTTTATAAAAGCACAACGTTTTGTGCATGGCAGAGTCTTAACTTTGATAAAGAATATCTCTTTGGGTTTGTGACTTTAGTCTTTGCAACTTCAGGGATCTTATCTATGCACAATCAGCTTGTAACACTCCAAAGAGAAAGGAAAACTTGAAATCGCATCATATGACCCCTTTAAGTTGTTTCCACTGTTAGAAAAAAAATGCAAGTGATCGCACTGGCACCTCCATGTCCTGCAGAGCGCGCTTCAGCTTCCACTCTCTGCACAAATGATTGGATATGCATCTAACAGCGCACATTTATACAGGTTAAACATTTAAACTAACATTGTGATATGCTTGAACTGTTTTATATCTATAGATTTTACTTTAGGCAAGTCGTGATGATTTGAGAAGGCTAAATTGTTCAAACATATAGGCTATGATCAATTCACTGTCTGCCGCTGGCCACTTGGTCGTTACTTAAAAAAAAACAAAAACAAACTTACATTTAACGAACAAAAATGTTCCAAACATTTTTCTAAATTAACTTTATAAAAAAAAAAACTGTAGAAGTTACAAACTGTAACACCGTGTGTCTCAACCAGACACAACGCGATAAAAATATATTTTCCATGTAGTTTTTGAACGGGTTTTATTTTCTGCGACGTCGCGGCAGGAACAACATACAAAATATGACAGTGATAATCTCAGGTAATGATTATGTGCTTTATTCAATGTTAAAAGTATCTAACCTGAGTTTGAATATTATTTTGCGTTATCTTTTTAGCCATAGTGAAAGCAACAATAGATATTTTACCTCAGATCTTGAAAATAAATTAAAGCAAACTTGTACGTTAAAACTGTAAACTCACTGCGAACCAACATGTGTATTCCGTAACAAAGATATCAGTCACGACAAAGCATTGCAAATCATTTGAATGTTGTGTCAGTATGTTATAAATAGAAGGAGTCAGCAGTTTACTGTCCGGGATTTGTCGTGTCGCGTCGCATCCAAGACAGCATCACTGATTATAAGGAGTTCTAGGTTATTGTATTTTATTGCGCCGCGCCGCTTGCGTCTGGTGTAGACACGATGTAAGTTAATGTAGCTTTCTGATGCTGCATTTGAATATTCATGCCACAATATTTGAAATTAGCTCGGGCCAAACTTTTCTCTCTGGGGCTGCCTATTGAGGAACCCTGATGTAATATAAGTATCTGGTGTCCCCAGAATGTGTCTGTGAAGTTTCAGCTCAAAATACTCCACAGATCATTTATTATAACATTTTGAAAATGCCTATTTTGAGTGGAAGCAGAAACAGCTGTTTTTCGGGCATGTTTCTTTAAATGCAAATGAGCTGCTGCTCCCCGCCCCCTTTTCCAGAATAGAGCTGCCATTAAAGCTTGGACCTGCTAAAAACATCTGTTTTGGTTCTGATTGTCATGTTTATCGCGCTGAAATCATGCGTTTTAAACCATATGAGTTTAAACTTCTGATATATGGTTTTCTGAGCGCAC
>NW_015557122.1:121550-124305 GCF_001515605.1 Sinocyclocheilus anshuiensis | reverse complement strand
TGTTTATTTTAGATCTGTGTGGCAGCAGCAATATACAGTAAATAAATCAATAAATCCACTGCTGTCTTGTCTTCTCTGAGGCTGGTAATCTAAATAGTGTTCTGTGCTCGTCTGTGCAGCTAATGATAGAACAGTTAGCATGTTTTGCTCAAACTTTTACCATGGCAATAGAAGTGGTACACCATTGTCGCTTGCGAAATCAAAATGACGGCGCCGTGGGTGGAAACGTGCAGATTAAGGGGCGGTAATATTATAATGAGATCCCTTTGCCACGTCACCAAGGGAGCGAAATTTACTATGAGTTCCCTTTTACAAGCTTTGCGATTTTTTCGAGTTCTTCTTCTTTCAAGTAGAGGGTTAAGCTGCGACCAATGAAAAGTTCTCAGCATGCCCTTCTTAATTTTAGGTTGTTTACGTCATATTTACAGAATTAATTTATTGTCATGGGCTTTACTCTGATGGTGTTTTTGCAGCTCTATGAAAACATGGAGAGACCAATACTGATAAAACATAATCATCATGGTGTACCTTCTATTGTACCACCTGTGTTAATATCAGTACTGTGATGTCCCAGGGCGATGTGGGGTTTAAGTTGCCACAAAACACAACCACAAGGGAGGCAGAGGCAGAGTTAACAAAACTGACAAGAAAATAGGAGGATCAAAAGGAAATTTAAACTGGAACTTAGGTTCTTCCCTGTCTGGGGTATCTTTGGCGGCTTTGTTCCCTTTGTCCGTTTCACCAATGGGCCACCTTAAAAAGGGAAAACCGAGCAGAAGAATGGCAGGTTGTTAAGTAAGGTGTGACAAGGTTTAATCTCTCTTTTCTTCAGCTAGTTAACTCTTGTTACTCTTCAGCTGGTTTGTTTTCTAGGCCTTTCCATTGTTTCAGTAT
The DNA here is from genome assembly GCF_001515605.1 of Sinocyclocheilus anshuiensis. Taxonomy (NCBI): domain Eukaryota; kingdom Metazoa; phylum Chordata; class Actinopteri; order Cypriniformes; family Cyprinidae; genus Sinocyclocheilus; species Sinocyclocheilus anshuiensis. The sequence goes on along the minus strand of NW_015557122.1, from coordinate 123,411 downwards.
CTCGCCCTGGAGCCACCCACCCCAGACTGAAGCAGAGATCCTAGCTTTAAGATTACCTCCATTAGGCCATCATTGGTTACAGCTGTGGGTGGTTCCATGTCTGGAGGGTGAGCAGGTGGAAGTACTCATGATTAATGACTTTTCTTAGCCGGGGCCTGCTCCATTGGTCCAGGGTTCCTCCTTCCAACATTGGCTTGCCACACATCCCCCCCCATTGCCAGGAGCGACTGACCAAAGGCCAGTGTTCGAATTGGGGGGGGGCTGGGGGGGTCCCGGACCTCCCATAATCATTAAGGGAGCCCCCATAACACCCCAAAAAATATACTTGGGGGGTCCCCTGGTTTTTCAATAAAAGTTTAATACTTAAAATTAAGTTTCGATTGCTGTATTAAATTTAGACCTGCTTATGTTACATCATATTTTATTTTTACAGCGTTACTCATTGTAACCAATCACACACGATTCTGTTGAGCTTAGGAATGCAGTAGCCAATCAGAGGCGTTCAAACTAGTCATCACTGAAACTCCAGTTTTTTTTTGTTTTGTTTTTTCAGACTGAAACTCGCAAATTCCCTCATCATAAACAACAAAGTGCAGATGTACGATGTAAGTTAGAGATTAATTTATCATACAGTGTATGGACAGCTTCATTGATTATAAGAGGAGTTATGAGTGCTTAAACACTAGCTAGACCGTATGCTCATTTAGAGTGTGTTCTTTCACATGATTCAATATAATAAAATAAATTTAGAATGCTCCCAAAATTCAAGATATGGGGGCAGAAAATGTATATATTTATATAATTTCATATAATTGATCAATATCACAGAGTGCCTTTTTTTTTTTTTAAATCACAAATGTGATATTGATTTTTATACAACAGTTCGATAAACAAGAAGTTAATATTAAGAGACTTACAGTTAAGACACCATATTCCCTAGTTTTTGCTCTATTTCGCCAACAAAAATGGTTCCAAACAAAGCAGCACTGTTTTGCGTCTCGTTCTTGAATGAATCAACCGTTTAAATTATTTGGTTCAATCGCAATTATCGACTCACTTATTAACAGTGACTTGCTGCCACCTACTGCCGGTTTTAATTTCACATTTTAAAGTACCTTTTTATATATGTATTTTTTAATAATTTAAATATCAGTATTCAATGTTTTAAGATTACAATATCAAAACTTTATTTATGCATTTGTAACTGCAGGTTAAAGCATTCATGCCTTGCATTAAACAGCGTGTATATGCATCTAAATGCCACTTTAGATGCAGCTTCTGTGTTTTCTCTGCATTGCATGAATTTTGTTGATAATGATTTTATTTGTTTGGTAAGAGGCCCAAATGTCTTATTATTGCAATTGACTTTATTGATTAAATGTAAGAATTTGACACACTTCTAGAAACAAATGGCCATAAAGGGTAAAAATAATGTTAAACTTGTTGGAAAAGATTAATTTCTGTCACTGCTGTGAACTGACCACCACACAGAGTCAGCAACACACTCAGGAAAATATCGTCTGATTATCGATCGTTATCGATAAAATCCCAGAAAATATAGAGATATCACTTTTTGTCAACATCAGCACACCCCTAGGCTAGATGTTTAATTTTTCTTTGCTTAGTGATTGTTTGGTACACCTAATTCACTGATCATCGTAAAATCATCTTTTATCTTAGAATTAGGTTTTCTCAATGATAACAAGGACAAGACAAAAAATATGCAACATATGTATATAAAGTTTTATTTTATTTTATTTATTTTTTGTGTAGGGGATGGGGTTGGGGACTGGTTAGGGGGACCCCCCAAGAGCTTTGACACAATTCGAACACTGGGTAATATTATAATGAGATCCGTTTG
>NW_015557122.1:120619-121492 GCF_001515605.1 Sinocyclocheilus anshuiensis | reverse complement strand
GAACAGTTAGCATGTTTTGCTCAAACTTTCGCCATGGCATTAGAGCTGGTACACCGTTGTCGCTTGCGAAATCAAAATGATGGTGCCTTGAGTGGAAGTTTACAGATTAAGGGGTGGTAATATTATAATGAGATCCCTTTGCAACGTCACCAAGGGAGTGAAATCAGACTAGCTCGTTTTCTCAGATGCTTGCAGAAAAAGGCTTACTTAAAACAAAGTTACTGGGTTAATCTTTTTCACGTTTCCTTGGTTGGTAGATGCACTGGGGACCTGGTTATAGCACTTAAAAGCTGGAAAAGTCAGATTTTCATGATATGTCACCTTTAATAGAAATGTTATTCTGTATAAAGAACATGTGAGAATACAGGCCGTTTCACACTGAGCGCGATGCGAAAAAGCGAGGCGAAACGATTGATCACCTTCAGCTAATTCACGCCTGCCCGCTAGGTGGTGCCGACCAGCAATGAATTTTTACTCAGATATGTATTTCATATATGGATTTAACATCGTCCACTGCTCAATATACAGCATTAAATATAGCTAAATAAAGTTTGGTTCTACGCCAGAAACACAAACTATCTATACAGATTACATTGTCATTTTATAGATTAAAATATAAATAAGTACAATTAGCACCAAGCCACATTTGAACATGTATGTGATTATTAATGTTTTTGCTTAAAACCCACTATAATCCATCATCGAGTGCTTATAATAACTTCCGATTGTGATCTATAGTTGATTTTGATTCTATAATAGGCAGACATGCACTCTTTGTAGGCTGTTTAATAACGCCACACTGCTTATTGTCATATAAAATTGATATCGTCATAATCATATGTCTATTTGCTTTCATATTTCATGTGTAGAAAA
>NW_015557122.1:101810-116063 GCF_001515605.1 Sinocyclocheilus anshuiensis | reverse complement strand
CTTCAGATGCAGCTTCTGTGTTTCCTCTGCATTGCATGAATTTTGTTGATAATGATTTTATTTGTTTGGTAACTGCCCCAAATGTCTTATTATTATAATTGACTTTATTGATTAAATATAAGACACACTTCTAGAAAAAGAATGGCTTTACAAAGGTAAAAATGCCCATAAAGGGTAAAAATCATTTTAAACTTGTTGGAAAAGATTAATTTCTGTCACTGCTGTGAACTGACCACCACACAGAGTCAGCAACACACTCAGGAAAATATCGTCTGATTATCGATCGTTATCGATAAAATCCCAGAAAATATAGAGATATCACTTTTTGTCAACATCAGCACACCCCTAGGCTAGATGTTTAATTTTTCTTTGCTTAGTGATTGTTTGGTACACCTAATTCACTGATCATCGTAAAATCATCTTTTATCTTAGAATTAGGTTTTCTCAATGATAACAAGGACAAGACAAAAAATATGCAACATATGTATATAAAGTTTTATTTTATTTTATTTATTTTTTGTGTAGGGGATGGGGTTGGGGACTGGTTAGGGGGACCCCCCAAGAGCTTTGACACAATTCGAACACTGGGTAATATTATAATGAGATCCCTTTGCAACGTCACCAAGGGAGTGAAATCAGACTAGCTCGTTTTCTCAGATGCTTGCAGAAAAAGGCTTACTTAAAACAAAGTTACTGGGTTAATCTTTTTCACCTTTCCTTGGTTGGTAGATGCACTGGGGACCTGGTTATAGCACTTAAAAGCTGGAAAAGTCAGATTTTCATGATATGTCACCTTTAATAGAAATGTTATTCTGTATAAAGAACATGTGAGAATACAGGCCGTTTCACACTGAGCGCGATGCGAAAAAGCGAGGCGAAACGATTGATCACCTTCAGCTAATTCACGCCTGCCCGCTAGGTGGTGCCGACCAGCAATGAATTTTTACTCAGATATGTATTTCATATATGGATTTAACATCGTCCACTGCTCAATATACAGCATTAAATATAGCTAAATAAAGTTTGGTTCTACGCCAGAAACACAAACTATCTATAATGCTTACAAGAAAACATCTTAAAATATAAATATAAGTACAATTAGCATCAAGCCACATTTGAAAATGTATGTGATTATTGTTTTTGCTTAAAACCCACTATAAACCATCATCGAGTGCTTGTAATAACTTCCGATTGTGATCTATAGTTGATTTTGATTCTATAATAGGCAGACATGCACTCTTTGTAGGCTGTTTAATAACGCCACACTGCTTATTGTCATATAAAATTGATATCGTCATAATCATATGTCTATTTGCTTTCATATTTCATGTGTAGAAAACTGTTTCACTCGTTTTTTATAAACACGGAAGATCTAGAGAGTTAACGCACTCTGACTCATAACACTCGCGCACGTGGAAGAAAACGGACACTCCAGATCACATAATTCAATGGAGAATTTAGAAATTATATTAAGAACATGTGAGAATAAATCTGTTCTCAGATACCAAAGATAACAGGAACTGGGCATCCACTCTCTTCTCTCTACCGGGATACTCTTCTTCGGTGTTTGTTTACACTGGTTTTCGAAACAGCGCTACCACTCTCACCCTTTTGTGCAACAGCAGCTGCTCTGGGCACGTGATCTAAGCTCACGTTTCATTGTGGAGTGACGGGGAAAAAATCGACACACAGGACGAAAAAAAAAATCCTCGCTTTTTCGCACCTCGAATGATCGCGCCTGGTGTGAATAGCCCCCATAGGTATGGGATTACCTTTGTGCCAATTAAAATTAATGTAATTTTTCAAGAATCTTATGAAAATATAAATTGAAACTGAATAAAATGTATTTGAAACTGAAAAAAAAATTAAATGCAGGCAAAATCTTTGACTTCGTTTTTAATACACTGCATGTTTTGCAACTGTTTTCTCTTCTTTCATTCGCTGATCTGTACTTACATATGCGCTTCCAGAGTTGTCATTTACGCTTCTAAAGTTTTCGTTTACGCTTCTGAAGTTTTCATTTACTCTTCTGAAGTTTTCTGGCACACATCTCTCGTGGGGGCGGGGCTAGCAACAGTGTGTTCTCATTGGCTACTGAGTTTTTGATTGACAGCTTCTTGACTTGGAAGTGAAGGCGTCAGTGACAGTGTTGCCTTGTCAGTGTGGATGTGAGAGCATCTGTTAGCGGCTTCCAATTTAAGTGCAAACTGTAGTTTCGATTGGAGGATTTGCCCTGCTATAGAAGGCTGTGCTAATTAGAAGGCGGCCACAGCTGGTTTCACTTTACTGTGTATTTACTTGATGCTTGTGCGCTGACGCGGAAGCATCAGCGGAAGCGTTCAGTCCTTCTCCTGTGAAGACCAACGAGGGTAAAGACCTGCGACTTCACCGAGCAACGAACTAGCCATCACACTTAAGTATATATATTTTTTATCTTCTCTTTACACACTCTCCTTAACTGTCCTCTCTTTTCCATTTCTATCATGTGTTTCCAAACCATTCCGCCTGTCTCGACATCGCTCTAACATCACACGCAGACGCCAACGCAATCTTGCTAACCTGCATTCTATCTCTACATCCTCTACAGCACCTCTTTCTTTCTCTGTGGGTCTCAGGAATTGTCAGTCAGCTGTCAACAAAGCACACTCCATTTCGGCTTTTTCTTTACAATCCACACTCAGCATCTTGGGCTTGACTGAGACCTGGATTCGTCCAGAAGACTCAGCAACCCCAGCTGCTCTTTCTAACAATTTCTCTTTCTCTCATACCCCCCGTCAGGTTGGCCGGGGTGGGGGCACTGGTCTGCTCATTTCTAACAATTGGAAATACTCAACCCACTCTCCCCTATGCAATTATACCTCATTTGAATATCATGCGATTACTGTAACAGCTCCTATAAAACTCCAGGTTGTGGTAATCTACCGCCCTCCTGGCCAAATTCTAGCCACCTTCCTAGAGGAGCTGGATGGGCTGCTGTCCTCATTCCCGGAGGATAGCAGTCCACTTTTATTCTTTGGTGACTTCAACATTCATCTGGACAAGCCTTATGCTACAGACTTCCATTCACTCCTTGCTTCATTTGATCTCAAACGACTTACCACTACAAGCACGCACAAATCAGGCAACCAACTTGACTTAATTTACACACGCAACTGTATTGAAGACAACATTTCGGTAAAACCCCTACACATCTCTGACCATTTTTTTTTCATTACATTTCAACTACATTTTGTTACCTGTGCACCACCAACCCCTATACCGGTTACCGGTTACTTTTAGACTAAACCTACGCTCCCATTGCCCCTCCCATCGTTCTTCTGTAGTATACTCCTCTCTTCCCTCACCTACTCATTTCTCATTGCTTTGCCCCCATCAGACAAGATTCTTACTTTGTTCAGACACATCACCTTTGAATGACTGGGATCTTGATCTTCAGACACCTGATATTATGCAAATATTTTAATTTATTTGGAGCTCTAGATTAAAACAAACACAGTTCACAAGTATACAAGAGGTTGCACTCTATTCATATTAGTCTATGCTGATCTTGGATTACTTGGATCTTTTACTCACCCTCATGCTGTCTCAAATGCATATTACTTTATTTCTACTGGACAGGTAAACCCAAATTAAGATTTTTAGGCAAATAACCCATCTCTGTGAGTCCTAAAGATGCTTTAAAAACCACACACAGCTACCGTGACAGTAATCCATCTGACATTACTGGTTGAATCAGTATCTTTTGAAGTGAAACAACAGATAAGAAAAACACTAATAATTTAAACTTTTGACTATTAACAATCACTTCCGATCAACTGTCATACGTGCATGGGTTACAATTCACTTGTGTTATGTGGATTCTCAGAGATGGATTATTTTCTTAAAAATCTTTGTGTTTATGTCAAGAAAGAAAGTCATATACATCTGGAATGGCATGAAGGTGAGTAAATGAGAGAATTTTCATTTTTTGGGGTGGAATATTCCTGTAAAGACTGCTATTGCACTCCATTACATAACATACTCATTCACTGTTTTGTAACTTATACTATAACAGGAACTGTTGAGAGGATCATTGCAGTGTTTAAAACATATTATGAATTGTAAAACATTTCTGTATATTATGTTCTTGTGCATTTTGTGCACTTTTCTTTCCTGTCACAACATAATTGCATCCAAGACTTTCACTTTGATACTTGTGTATATGCTAGTGTCAATAAAGAATGTACATTTATTTGAATTAATTAATATTTTCATTTACATTCATTAAAACAGGTTTATAAAAGGCATACTTGAAAGAGTTGATGATTGTTCAAATGTATTTCCGATTTTAAATGTTAGATGATGTTAACTAAATAAAATAACTAAAAATTATCAGCATGATAAAAACAATTGGCTGCAAGAACATTCTTTGTGTGGAATATGTAATAAAATGAGTTTGATTGCCTGGTTGGAGAGAGACTTTCTTGACGTCTGAATATATCACACATATATGATAGTATTTCAAATGTAACGGCACGACAGAGTAGTAGCAACAGATAAATACAGATTGAATTCAAAAACAAAACTCCTAACTTTATATCACTAAAATTAAATTGGAAGCCGCTAACAGACGCTCACATCCACACAAGGCAACATTGACGCCTTCACTTCCAGGTCAAGAAGCTGTCAATCAAAAACTCAGTAGCCAATGAGAACACACCGCTGCTAGCCCCACCCCCACGAGAGTTTTGTGCCAGAATGGCAAACGAAAACTTTAGAAGTGTAAATGAAAACTCTTGAAGCGCATTTGTAAGTACAGATCAGCGAATGAAAGAGGAGAAAACGTTGCAAAACATGCAGTGTATTAAAAACGAAGTCAAAGATTTTGCCTGCAATTTTTTTTTTCAGTTTCAAATACATTTTATTCAGTTTCAATTTATATTTTCATAAGTTTCTTGAAAAATTACATTCATTTTAATTGGCACAAAGGTAATCCCATACATAGGGATCTATTGTTTCGATTCAAAAGCGTCATCGCGCCGAATTTTCACTTTCAGTGTGAAAAGCCCTTAAGTCTGTTCTTAAATACCAACGATAACAAGAACTCAGCATCCACTCTTCTCTCTTGCGGGAAAAAAAGTCCTCTACTTCGGTGTTTTTATGCTCGTGCTCAATACAGTCTTCTGAGATTTTAGCGCCACCGCGTCAACCTTTTGGGTAACAGCAGTTGCTCTGCCCACATTATGTAATGCTCAGATTTTATTGGACGGCCCGTGTTTTCGCTTTGCGAAACTGAAACGATTCGTCGGACTGGTTCGAAAAAAAAATGTTTGTTGGTGTGCGAATGTTCGCGTTCTATGTGGAAGCATCCAAAGGAATCTGTTGTTTTATTCCAGCATCTGATCGCATCTGATATTCGTTTTGCTTTTTCGTGCTTTCGTACGTTTCCACACTGAGCCCGATGCGAAAAAGCCAAGTACTGCTCACTGCAGAGCCAAATGACCTCCAGCTCCCCCTCTCTGGATGTCCAGCTCCGTGTGAACTCTGTGTGAACTAATGGGTGGAGTTATGTTTAGCGATAGGGTAAGGGGTAGGGTTAGGGAGTGGTTGGGTGTCTAGCTCCACCCATTACATCCAGCGAGGGGGAGCTAGAGCTCCAGCTCCTCCCATTTGGCTCTGCAGCGAGCACCCTCTCGAAAGGGAATCAAACGGTGCTTTCACACCGAACATGAAACGACTGTTCACCTTCTGCTAATTCACGCCTACACGCTAGGTGGCCCCACCTACAATCCCTGCCGGTACGAGGCTCGAACTCGCAACCTTTGGGTTAAGAGTCCGACTGTCTAACCATTAGGCCACGACTTCCCCAATGTATGTATATGTACATGTATATGTACACCAGAAACAAACTATCTATAATGCCTTTAACTGAAAATTGAGTGTTTACTATTGTCATTTTGCATTACTGACACGCTATTTTCCTATTTAACACTGTAAAGTTGCTTTTACACAATCTGTATTGTTAAAAGCACTATATAAATAAAGGTGACGACTTGACTTACAAGAATAGGCTACATCCTAAAATATAATTAGAAGTACAATTAGCATCAAGCTACACTTGAAAATGTATGTAATTATTAATGTATTTGCTTACTTTAAAACATGATTGAGTGCTTGTAATAACTTCCAATTGTGATCTATAGTTGATTTTGATTAATAAGCAGACACATGCATTCTTTGTATGTTTAATAATGCTACGCTGCTAATATTTGTCATAAACATCCTTTATTGCTATAAAAATTCCATGAGGTGCATACAAAACACGTACAGAAAATATATCGTCATAATCATATGTCTATTTGCGTTCATATTTCATGTGTAGAAAAAGAGTGAACGCGCTCTGACTCATAACACTCGCGCACGTGGAAGAAAATGGACGGTGCTCTACAGATCACATAATTCCGTGGACAATTAATAGAAATGTTATTCTGTATAAAGAACATGTGAGAATAAATCTGTTCTCAAATACCAACGATAACAAGAACTCAGCATCCACTCTCTTCTCTTATACGGGATACTCTTCTTTTGTGTTTGTTTACACTGCTTTTCGAAACAGCGCCACCACTCTTGCCTTTTGTGCAACAGCAGCTGCTCCGGTCACGTGATCCTAGCTCAAATCTTATTGGACGGCCAGTGTTTTCACTTTGTGAAACTGAAAAGATTCGTCGGACTGGTTCGAAAAAAAAACATTTGCATTTTCGGTGTGCGAATGTTCGCGGTCTATGCGGAAGCATCCATAGAAATCTATTGTTTTATTCCAGCGTGTCATTGCATCCGATATTCGTTTTGCTTTTTCACGCTCAGTGTGTAAAGGCCTTGAGCCCTCCACATAATATTCAAGGCATACTCCTTATTCAAAGACAGGTAGGGCTCTCCCGTCCGATGCAGTATGCTGCTGCTCCCATTGGATGCAGTGTGAAGGCCTTTCCACACTGAGCGCGATGCGAAAAAGCGAGGCGAATCACCGATGAACAGTGCTTTCACACCGAACGCGAAACGATTGTTCGCCATCTGCTAATTCACGCCTGCACACTAGGTGGCGCTGACCAACAATGCATTTTTCCTCAGATATGTATCTCGTAAATGGATTTAACATCATCCGCTGCTCAATATACAGCATTAAATTAAGATAAACAAGGTTCTACACCAGAAACAAACACGTGATCCTAGCTCAAATCTTATTGGACGGCCTGTGTTTTCACTTTGCGAAACTGAAAAGATTCATCGGACTGGTTCGGAAAAAAAAAGCATTCACATTTTTGGTGCATTCGCGGTCTATGTGGAAGCATCCATAGAAATCTACTTTTTTATTCCAGCGCGTCAGCACGTCCGATATTCGTTTCGCTTTTCCGCACTCAGTGTGGAAAGGCCTTGAGCCCTCCATCTGATATTCCGTATCGTGTTCCTTATTCGAAGACAGGTAGGGCTCTCCCTTTCGATACAGTGAGCTGCTACTCCCGTCGGATGCAGTGTGAGCCCTCTACATATTATTTGAGACGTAATCCTTATTCAAAGACAGGTAGGGCTCTCCCATCCGATGCTGTGAGCTACTGCTCCCGTTGGATGCAGTAAGAGTCCTCCATGGGATGTTTCGCATCATGCTCCTGATTCAATAGGGCTCGTCTGTTCGACGCTACGAGCTGCAAGCTCTCTTCGAACACTGCACGGGCTCTCCCGGTCACCCTGCCTCCCTGCCACACGCAAACTGTAACACGTTTCTCTTCGTGGCAAGCATTTTTGGGGGGTTAAGGCCTTTTCACACTGAACGCGAAAATCGGCGAATGTTCGGCGCGTTGACACTTTTGAATCGAAACAATAGATCCCTAATGGGGCTATTCATACCAAGCACGATCAAATAAGAACAACGGCATGAAAAAGAGGATTTTTTTTTTCGTCCTGTGTGCCGATTTGATTTTTCCCCCATCATTCCGTGACAAAATGGGCCGTCCAATCAGCGTAGATCACGTGACTAGAGCTGATGCTTGCACAAAAGGGTGAGTGTGGTGGCGCTGTTTCCAAAACCAGTGTAAACAAACGCCGAAGAAGATTATTCTGAGAGAGAAGAGAGTGGATGCTGAGTTCTTGTTATTGTTGGTATTTGAGAACAGATTTATTCTCACATGTTTTTTATACAGAATAACATTTCTATTTGTTCTCCACTGAATTATGTGATCTGAAGGTCACCATCCGTTTTATTCCATGAGCGCGAATGTCATGAGTCGGAGCGCATTCACTAGACCTGTCAATCATCTAATCATATCTCTTGCTAGGATCACGTGACCGGAGCAGCTGCTGTTGCACAAAAGGGTGAGAGTGGTGGCGCTGTTTCGAAAACCAGTGTAAACAAACATCGAAGAAGAGTATCCCGGATAAGAGAAGAGAGTGGATGCTGAGTTCTTGTTATTGTTGGTATTTGAGAACAGATTTATTCTCACATGTTTTTTATACAGAATAACATTTCTATTTGTTCTCCACTGAATTATGTGATCTGAAGGTCACCATCCGTTTTATTCCATGAGCGCGAATGTCATGAGTCGGAGCGCATTCACTAGACCTGTCAATCATCTAATCATATCTCTTGCCCTTCTGTATATACTGTATATATATATATATATATATATATATATAAATTTCTACACATGTAATATGAAAGTAGTGTTAATTTCGTTAACGAAGACTAGGATGAAAAATGTTTGTTGATGAGCTTTTTTCCCATGACTAAGACAAGACGAAGACGAGATGATAATAAGGTCAATAAACAATAACTAAGACTATATCAACATGCAATTTCGTTGACGAAATAAGACGAGACTAAAATGTATTCAAAAAGATAAAAACTTTACCAAAAACCTCTTTTTATTTTCCTCAAAAAAGGAGACAAAATGTTATTGCGGACTGCTCTACACGTCTCTACTACGCGAGCTTTCATGAGTGCGGTTGCCAGATACCAAGAGTTCTAATCCCCGAATCAGAGCTTCGCTGTTAGATTGATCTGCCCTGTGATTTGCTTATTTTAATCAATCTGTCAACCATGGGCAACCAATAGGCTACCTGAAATGCAAAAGTGAGTCTCAAATGACAACAATCATTACGATTATAATTTTGAGGAAAACATTTTTTTTAAATCAGTTTAAATGGCCGTTACTAGCTAAATTTATTGTCTTAGTCATGGGAAAAAAGCTCGTCAACGAACATTTTTCGTCATAGTCTTCGTTAACAACTAATTCAGAATGATGAAAATGTGATTTCATTGACTAAAACTTGACTAAAATGCTCATACATTTAATTGACTTGACTAAACAAAACAGGACAAGGTTGTCTAAATATGATAACTAAAATGTACATTTGAGTAAGACTAAGACTAAATAAAAAATTAATACTGTAAAGTTAATTAATAATAATCTTATTGCTAATATGTCAAGTTTTCATTGACTAAAACTAGACTAAAATACTTCAGGTTTTCTTGGACTAAAACTAGACTAAAATGTTGAGACTTTTAGGCCCGATTTCACAGACAGGGCTTAGGTTAAGCCAGGATTTTGGGACAATTTAAGTAGTTAGAACAAGAAATTAGGACATTTAAGTAGCTTCTATAAATATGCCATAGATAAAAACATTACTAGTGTGCATCTTGAGACAAAACAATGAATCTGACATATTTTAAGATCACTAAGTGCAAGTTTCTTTCAGTTGAAATAGCCCAGACATTCATTTTAGTCTAGGACTAGCCTTAAGTCTTGTATATGAAACCGGGGGTTAGTCGACTAAAACTTGACTAAATCTAAATAGGATAAGGTTGACTAAATATGATAAAAACTAACAAGGACATTTTAACACGGGACTAAGACTAAAATGAAAATAGCTGACAAAATTAACTCTATATGAAAGCAAATAGAGTTATGATTATGATGATATATAGACTTATGATTATATATTTTCTGTATATGTTTTTATGTAGCTCTTGGTATTTTTATAACAATAAAGGATGTTGACTAATGACAAGCAGGTAGCGTTCAGTCCATTATAAAACACAAAGAGTGCATGTCTGCTTATTATAGAATCAAAATCCATTTTAGATCACAATCGAAGTTATTACAAGCACTCGATGATGGTTTAAAGTGGGGTTTGAGCAAAAACATTAATAATTACATACATTTTGAAGTGTAGCTTGATGCTAATTGTACCTCTAATTATATTTTCAGATGTATTCTTTGTAAGCATTATGGATTTGTGTTTCTGGTGAAGAACCAAAAGTTATTTATCTTAATTTAATACTGTTGAGCAGCAGACATTGTAAAAGCCATATACGAGATACATAAGCTACATGAGGAAAAAATGCATTGTTGGTCGGCGCCACCTAGCGTGCAGGCATGAATTAGCAGAAAGGCGATCAATCGTTTCACACTCGGTGTGAAAACACTGTTTGTCAGCGTTTCGCCTCGGTTTTTCTCGCTCAGTGTTGAAATGGCCTTTACTAGCTAAATTTATTCTTTGGCTGCTGTCTCATGCTGATTAGCTTCTTTGGGGGGAGTTCTCTGGGTTTGGGCTATATTCTGAGCTCGGAGCCCTCCTTCAAGACAGCAGGCCACATATGCTTACTATTTGCTAAATCTTATTATATGTAAGTGTGAACTCGTGAAGCAAAAAGGGGGAGATAAATGTATGTGAGGTGGTGGAGTGGGTAGAGAATGGGTGTAATGAGAGAGAGAAGAAGAGTGGAACAGCTAGAAAGGGATGAGTAAAGAGGAGTATGTGAGAAAAGAGGAGAGGAGAAGGAGAGGGAGAAGACCTGAGTAGAGAGAAGGATGTAAGAAAAGAGGAGAGGAGAAGGAAAGGGAGAAGACATGAGTAGAGAGGAGGGCATGGGTATGATGGAAAGAGCATAAGAAGGAACTGTAAGAAGACAAAGACAGAGACGAAGTAGACAGAAGGGTGAAAGGGGTGGAAGGAGAGGTAGAAGGTGCGGATGAATTTGAGATGAAATCAGAGTTACCCAATTGGCCATGTAAAAAATCATGGCCTCACCTTTAGAGAAGCTAGGAAACAGAAAAAAAGTTACTATGTCAATACACTTATAAGAGTTGTACTATGATTGTTGATAGAACAGATTTTTAGCCTTCTTGGGACAAGTTCTGTTATTTACTGTAAACGTCCAAACATTTTTCAGAATTTAAGTTTGGGAACATTCAGGTGGACAATCAAGTTTATTTTGAATGGAACAAGAGCATTGCCATGGTGGTCCAGAACAACACCACCAGCCACAAAGGAAGAGGCCTGTGGAGATGTTAAGACAGGAGCTTGTCAAGCATGTAATAAATGTTTATAAATATTATTTATTTAGTTATTCATTGTGACGAGAGGGGCGGGGCCGAGAGCCGTGGGAACAGAGCGAGGCCGGTGGAGTAAATTCTAATGCACCTGCACCACTCACCGGTCTCGAGTCCCATGGAGGAGCTCCGGAAAGATAAAAGGAGGAGTGACGACAATGTTGGACGAGAGAGGACCAGGCCTGGATTTTATTTTGTGTTTTGGTTCTGTTTGTACGCGACAGTCGTCCACGAGGGGCTGTCGCACTATTTTGTGCTTATTTTATTATTAAAGTTTTGTTCAAATGTTCGCCAGTTCCCGCCTCCTTCTTCCCGACCTACGAACGTTGTTGCATTCATTCATTCATTCATTCATTCATTTTGAGGCTGACCTAAAGCAGTTCTGCAAAGAACAGTAGGCAGAGTGGGCCAAAACTTCACCATAACTCTGTACAAGACTGATCTCTAGTTATCAGAAGCGTTTGTTTGCAGATTTTGTTGCTAAAGGTGGCACAACCAGATACAGTTTTTCTCAAATGATTTGACACTTTTCTCCAATGCAATGTACTTGTTCTCAAATCAATTAGCACAGCCATCCAAACACAAAATTATCTTAACCAAACAGTTCAACTTTACTGCAAAATGAAGCACTGCAATTTTTTGTAGTAATGCATTTATTAAAAGTAAATATTAACATCAAATCTATAGGTGTATTCTCTACTAATTATAAAACACATTCAGCTGTAGATGCACAAATATGCTAATGAATATACATGTTTATTGCAATTCTTCAACAGGGAGTTTTGTTTTGTTGTCATGTTTGAAAAGCTCCTGTCTCAACATCTCCACAGGCATCTCCTTTAAGCTGGTGATGTTGTTCTGGACCACTATGTCAACAATGCTGCTATTCCATTTAAAATACTCTTGATTTTCCACCTGAATGATCTCAAACTTAAATTCTGAAAAATATTTGGACATTTACAGTAAGTAACAGAAGTTGTCCCAGGAGGATTAAGAATCCCCCTTCTCTAAAGGAGAGGCCATGATTTTTACATGGTCAGTTAGGGTAATTCTGATTTCATTTGAAATTCATCTGCACCTTCTACCTCTCCTTCCACCCTGTTGTCCACTTTCTCTCATTCCATGTCTTCTTACAGTTTCTGCTCTTGCTCTTTCCACTACACCAATGTACCTACACCTCTCTAGTCATCTCTTCTCCCTTTTTTCCTCCTCTCCTCTTTTCTCACATCTTCCTCTCTGCTCATCTCTTTCTACCTGTTACGCTCTTCATCTTCTCTCTCATTACACCCCTTTCTCTACCCACTCCACCACCTTATAGACTTACACCTCTTTCTTTACCCCCCCACCCATTTTATTTTTATTTATTTATTTTTTTTGCATATTCGTTCTTGCTCTTTGTATACTTTCCCTTTTATTATTACTCTGAAGCAATTGTGATAAATGTGTAAACGATTAGGAAAACTGCATTTCTTATATGATTAACTAAATAGTTGTCAGTATGGAACGATATTCCGGACAATTTTCAAAAGGAATTGCAAATTGTATTTTCAATTGCGTTTTCAATATGTGGACGCATAAATTGTGACATAATCCAAATGCAATTGCAAATCCTGCATTACCGTTTGCATTTTAGGTGGCGATCAGAAATCTCTTCGATAGGTTCGAATGGAGGCTTACAGAGAGCTTCCAGCACCACTGCCAGGTCCCACGTGGGGATGCGTGATCGTACGAGAGGCCTCAGCCTCAGCGCAACGCAGAGGAAACGTGTAACCAGGGTGTGTCTTCCCACTGAGAGGCCACCGAGAGGGGCATGGTAGGCCGCAATGGCCGCCACGTAGACCTTCAGGGTGAAACGGGCCTGCAGAAACTCCAGTACTGTACCGACTGGGCAGTTAGCTGGGTCGAGCTGGCAGTCTCTACACCAGGAAGTGAAAAGTTTTCACTTCAACGCGTACAGTTTCCTCGTGGAGGGAGCTCTGGATTGGAGGATGGTCTCAACAACTTCAGTTGAGAGACCAGAAGCTACTAGTTGTACCCCCTCAGGGGCCACACCCATAACTTCCACAACTTCCGGGCGGGGGTGAAAAATCGTGCCCTCCGCGGGGAAAGGCGTACAGACGAAGCCTCGGCCACGTCTGTACCATGGCATCCAGCCCCACCGGAGCTGGATGAATCAGAGATAACCAGAGGGGACAGTGCGATGTCTTCTGAGTCGCAAACAAGTCCACCTGAGCCTGGCCAAATATTCTCCATATCTGCTTCACCACCTCCTCTCAGCGAGAGAGAAACATGGCCAGCATCTCCAGACAATTGATATGCCACGTCAGATGGCGAGGCCACTCATGACCGCACCCCAACCGGTGAGGGACGCATCTGTCACTAGCGTCACGTGGCGACAAGGAGCTCCCAGCACCGGGCCCTGAGACAAGAACCAAGGTTTCCTCCACATGTCTAAGGCATGTAGGCATCTCCGCGTGACCTTGAACATGCGAAGTGGGTTTCCCCTCGGGGACAACCCCCTGGTCTTGAGCCACCACAGTAGGGGTCTCATGTACAGCAGGCCAAGAGTAATCACGTTGGACGCAGCTGTCATCAGACCCAGCAGTCTTTGAAACTGCCTGACAGTGAGTGACTGGCCTTCTTTCACTCTCTTTACTGTGGTGAGGATCGACTCGATCCGAGCAGGAGACAAACGTGTCGCCTGACTAAGCGGTTCAACACAGCATCTAAAATGGACGCAACCCCCCACCCTTCTTCGGAACAATGAAGTAACGGCTGTAGAACCTGGAGTCTGTCTCGTGCGGAGGGACAACCTCGATGGCCTCCTTCTTTAAGAGAGTAACTACTTCTTGTTCTAATACCAGAGCCTGCTCGGGACCCACTAGAG
>NW_015557122.1:101191-101667 GCF_001515605.1 Sinocyclocheilus anshuiensis | reverse complement strand
CTCTCGAGACTGATTCCTGGTGTGCCCAGAACGGCTAGTCTGAAGCGCCAGGCCGGCAGGGAACGACCGAACTAGCTGCTCTGGGGACCTCTGCAGAGGCCGCGAGCCTCTCAGTGCCGCTACGTTGCCAGGCGGTGACTGAAAGTTATCCTTGCTGGAGACCGCTGCATGTTTTTGCGTCTCCCTATGTGAGGAGCTGGTACGCAGTGGGGACTGCTGCCGCCCAGCAGCCCCCGGAGCTGAGATGCGGCGAGGGAGGAACTGCTGAAACGCTGCCACTTATTTACGAGCCTCCTGGTCCCTGTCGACGACGGAATTGACAGTGTCAATATTATCAGAGTTAAGCTCCTCGCCCTCATCCAGCTCTTTAAGCAGGTCGACCTGGTACGCCTGTAACACAGACATCGTGTGCAGACACGATGTGTCTGCACAGCCTGACCCGCTGCCGCGTACCCCTTGCCCACCAGCGCTGATGC
>NW_015557122.1:93344-100954 GCF_001515605.1 Sinocyclocheilus anshuiensis | reverse complement strand
AACAGGCCAGAAGGCGCAAGCGGGGCGTCGAGGAGGAAGACCCTGTCTTTCTCTTTCATATCAGACAGGGTCAACCACAAATGCCTCTCTGCTGCCACCATAGCTGCCATGGACCGCCCAATGGCGCGGGCGGTCTCTTTGGTGGCACGGAGAGAGAGATCAGCGGTTCTCCTTAACTCTGCGATATTATCAGAGCTAAGCTCCTCGCCCTCATCCAGCTCTTTCAGCAGGTCGGCCTGGTACGCCTGTAACACAGACATTGTGTGCAGACACGCACCGGCCTGACCCGCTGCCGCGTACCCCTTGCCCACCAGCGCTGATGTCGTACGCAGCAGCTTGGAGGGCAGTGCCGGAGCCTTTAACGACGATGCCATGCCTGGGGACAGATAGCTAGCTAGCGTCTGTTCAACCCGGGGCATCGCCTTATAGCCACGCTCAGTCAGCCCTGCCACATTACCATAATAATCTGAGGCAGGGATGAAGAGATGGGCCGAAAAAGGACACCTCAGTGTGAAGGTCGGGGAAAAATGACAGGCTCCGGGCATGGAGGTGGTGGCCTCGCTCGCAGGAAGCGTTCATCCAACTTGCTTCGCTGCAGCTCGGCCTGCTTCTCGGCGGGCCAATCGATTTTTAATTTAGTCACGGCACGAGTAAGCACCTCCACTAGCTCCTCATATTGGGGCGATTGAGCGGGCGAAACCTCTTCGACGTCCTCCAAGTCAACCTCCTCCTCGGAAGACAGGAGGAGCGTCGAGCCGTCACCCCGGGAGGAAGTAGCCGCAGAACGGGCTTCCGAACCCAGAGATTGGGCGCTGGATCTGGTGGGTGAGGAAGGAGATAGGGACTCGTCCGTCTCCATTCCCTCCGCCAGATCTAACTGCGAACCCCACGAATGCAGCTGCCACTCCGACTCGATGGAAGCGGGACCAGCACCGCGAGGAACGCTGGCGAAGGCTCCCTCCTCAAAGAGAGCCCTCTGGGAGCGAAGTGTACGCAGTGGGAGGCGCTCGCAATGCGGGCAGCCGGCCCCCTCAAGAGCCGACTCTGCGTGCTTCGCTCCCAAGCAAACCACGCACAGGCTGTGTGTATCCCCACTCGTGATATAACGTGGGCAGGGAGGAACACACAACCTATAACGTGGCCTGCTCTCGCCCTTTGCATGCTTTGTCTTAGCGTGAGCTTTAGACATAGCTGCTTATAGACTTTTTCTCACAATAGACAGACAACAATAAATATGACTGACACACACAGAGCGCTTCTCTGAATGACAGAAAGCTGACGCTGGCTCCGCCGCACGTGCTTTTATAGCTCCCGGGTCATGATGTCACCCGCCCGTGACGTCCCGCTCAGCTATTGGACTGATTTCACATGTGATTCAGAGCGTGGTCACAGAAGGCGTTCCCCTAGCTTTTTCCGATGCAGCTCGAGTTCCTGAAGAGGAACTGTAATTTGCTTTATTTTATAGTATATGATTTTATAGTTTTATTAGATACATTTTTCACATGGGTGATATATGTGTATTTTAATTTTTGAATTTGTGCATCTATAGCTGAATGTGTTTTATAATCAATAGAGAACACACCTACAGTTTTGATGTTAATATTTACTTTTAATAAAAAATTGCAGTGCTTCATTTTGCAGTAAAGTTGAACTCTTTGGTTAAGGTAAGCATGTGTTCAGATGGCTGTGTTAATTGTTTTGAGAGCAATTACATTACATTTGAGAAAAGTGTCAAATCGATTGAGAAAAACTGTAATTACGTAAATGAATTCTGCAATTTAACGAGGAACTATTTGCACTACAGTTAGGTCCTTAATTTGTCCAGAATTTGGACACTGACACAATTTTCATAATTTTGGCTCTGTATGCCACCAGAACAGAATTAAAAATAAAACAATCAAGATGAAATTGAAGTGCAGACTGTAAGCTTTAATTCAAGGGGTTGAACAAAAATATAACATAAAATGCTTAGGAATTACAACCTATAATACCAATAATTTTTATACACAGTCTCCCCATTTTAAAATGTAATTGGACAAATAAGTATAATCATAAATAAAATGTTAATTTTTTATATTTTGTTGAGAATCCTTTGCAGGCAATGACTGCCTTAAGTCTGGAACTCATGGACATCACCAGAGACATGGATTTCCTTCTTTGTGATGCTTTGCCAGGCCTTTACTGCAGATGGCTTCAGTTGTTGTTTGTTTGTGGGTCTTTCTGCCTTTAGTTTTGTCTTCAGCAAGTGAAATGCATGCTCAATCAGGTTGAAATCAGGAGATTGATTTGGCCATTGCAGAATATTCCACATTTTTACCTTCAAAAGCTCATGGGTTGCTTTTGCTGTATGTTTTGGGTCATCGTCCATTTGTACTATGAAGTGCCGCCCAATCAACTTTGCTCCATTTGACTGACTTTGGGCAGAGAGTATATCCCTATACACTTCAGAATTCTTCCGGCTGATTCTGTCCTCTGGTGTTCATCACTAAACACCAGTAACCCAGTGCCACTGGAAGCCATGCATGCTCATGCCATCACACTGCTCACAATGTTTCACAGATGATGTTGTATGCTTTGGACCAGGGTTCGGGAACCTTTTATGACCAAAGAGCCAATTTTTTATTTTTGGTTAATGCATTTTTCCAAAAGAGCCAATATATATATAGCCTAATATTATTAAAAATGCATGTTTTATTTTTTCAATAACGTTTTAATAATAGTAACTTTATTAGGACCATGGAAACTAAAATACACAAATATTCAACTAACCGTCAAAAACGCCAGCTTTCACGAGACATCACGGAGACTTTTCTCCGTTATGGGAATGATATTCAATCCCGCCGTGAGAGAGGCTATGAGCAGCCTGTACAAGTCACATACTCAGCGAAGATAGAACGCACAATTCCCACAACCAATAGCGACGCTTGTTAGGCGGGCTCACAGCTGATAGGTGGAGACAAGCCAATGAGCATCTACAGCCCAAGTATATGAAATTTGCATATCTGGTCAGTGATAACGTATGCTGCGCTGAGAAACAGGGCAGAAGCAACAACAATCACAGTATTGTGAGGGGGGGCTGCACAGAGATAACGGTGTTAAGCAGCTACTGCTGCTTAACACCGTTATCTCTGTGCAGCCTGCCCTGTTTCTATAACACATAAGATGATGATGGTACACCAATCGAATTAGACATTGAATAGCAGGAGCTGCACTGAGTACAGGGCAGACAACAGCAACAATAGCATATAGGCCTGCGCAGAGTAATTACTGTGCGAGGCAGCAAACACACATAAATAGAGGTAGCATAACCGTGAATCAGTCACTCACCGACAGCACTTGGGAGGCTAAATCTGAAATCTGAGCATCCGCATCACGTGAGGTCGGTGACTCAGAAGACAGGGCAGACAGCAAAACAGTCTGCGCTCTGAAGGGGGTAGATAGTGATTTAGGCACATAGCTCGGTCTCGGCCGGAGAGTGACGCTGCAGTCACCGGGTCCGAAGCGAATACAGTCACTGTCCACAGAAAACGCATGTAAATCCCCTATGCGCTTAGCCGAAGCGAGGGCAAGAAGAAGTGCAGTTTGAGAGATAGCTCCTTCATAGCAATGGATGCTAAAGGCTCGAATGGTGGTTGTGAAAGAGCTCTTAACACCGCCTCTAGGTCCCAGGGCAGAACTGAAGGCGGACGCGGGGAATGCAACCTTCTCGCCCCCTTAAGAACACTCACCATCAGCGCGTGCCTACCGATCGATTGCCCGCCCAGCGGGGAACGAAACGGGGCAATAGCGGCCAGTGTTGATGGTAGACATCCACTATCAAGCCTGTACTGTAGAAAACGCAGAACATCCGACACGGAGCAAGCAGCCGGGTCGATATGAACATCATGGCACCATTTCACAAACACTCCCCATTTTAGAGCATACAAACGCCTTGTGGAGGGCGCCCGCGCCTCCGAGAGCGTATCAAGCACACGAGAATGAAGGGCGGTCAGTTCCTCTGATATCCCCGAAGCAGCCACACATGATGGCTCAATAACTCTGGGTTGGGGTGCCACACCGAGCCGCTCGTTTGAGACAGCAGATCCTTCCTGATGGGGATCGGCCAGGGCAGCGCCAGCAGCAGCTTTGTCAGGTCCGAGAACCAAGGCTGGTTCGGCCAGTTCAGGGCGACGAGTGCCACCGAAGCCTCCTCCTCCCTGATCTTGTATATAACCAGCTGCATTATCTTGATCGGAGGAACGCATACAGCCTGGCTGCTGGCCAGTGCGATGTCAGAGTGCCCCCTTCCAGCCGGGAGTGAGACAGGGAGAAGAACAGCGGGCAGTACGCATTCTCGCTCGTGGCGAACAGATCCACCTCCGCTCTCCAGTAGTGGGTCCAAATCATCCGAACTGACTCGGGATGCAGCCTCCACTCTCCTTGAGGAATCCCCATCCTCAAAGGCATTTCTGCCCCACGGTTCAGGAGACCGGGGATGTGCACTGCTCTGATGGAGAGAAAATGACGGTCCGTCCATAGCAGGAGATTCACTGCCTGCTTGTACCGAGCCTTGGATCGTACGCCCCCTTGGTGATTTATGTACGAAACCACAGACGTTGTCGGTGCGAATCAGTACATGTCGCTGTTCCAGCTGCGGCCGAAAATCCGCAAACGGTCCGAAGTCCACACCGTCCAAGGGACTCGAGATTTCAACCATAACTGCAGCGGGCGCATGTGTAGTAAACCCAGATGACATACTGATGCCGCTGCCATGAGTCCCAGCAGCCTCTGACATTCCTTCAAGTGAACAGAGCTGCCCAGTCTGAAATGGTGCAGGAAAGACAAAATGGCCGACGAGCGCTCCCGAGAGAGGCGAGCGCGCATCTCCACCGAGTCGAAGCACTCTCTCAGATAGGTTATAGACTGACTCGGGGCGAGAATGCTCTTACGCACATTCACACATAGCCCCAAGAACTCCAAGTGACGAAACAGTTTGTCTATATGGCTGTCTATGTGTCCTGTGTGTCCCGTGACTGAACTAAGATCAGCCAGTCATTCAAATTTTTGAGAACGCGCATCCCGCTCGCTCTGAGGGGGTCGAGAGCTGTGTCCATGCACTTCGAGAAAGTGCGCGGGGCCAAAGCCAGCCCAAACGGGAGAACAGAGTACTGGTATCCTGTGCCCTCGAAAGCAAATCTCAGAAAGCGTCTGTGATGCGCTGCTATCTGAATGTGAAGGTACATGTCCTTTAAATTCACGGACGCAACCAGTACCCGGGGCGAATTCGTGCCAGGATCTGTTTTATCATCCTAGCTGCATCCATGCACGTCGGAAAAATGCGCGGGGCCAAAGCCAGCCCAAACGGGAGAAGAGTACTGGTACGCTGTGCCTCGAAAGCAAATCTCAGAAAGCGTCTATGATGCGCTGCTATCTGAATGTGCAAGTACGTGTCCTTTAAATTCACGGACGCAACCAGTACCCGGGGTGAATTCGCGCCAGGATCTGTTTTATCATCCTGAACGCACGCTTGCAGAGCGCTCTGTTGATGGGCCTGAGATCTAGAATCGGGCGGAGTCCTCCATCTCTCTTGGGCACCACAAAATGGCAGTTGTAAAACCCGCTCTCCAGCTCACTCGGAGGGACTCGTTCTACCGCTCCTTTTTCGAGCAGGTTGCATACCTCTTGTTCAGGGCATTTCAAGGCAATGTTAGAGACTTCACCACGCCGTTGAAACGTGGTGGTCTGCGTCTGAATTCAAGGGCGTTCCCACGCTCTATCACAATCCCGCTCGCTCTGAGGGGGGCGAGAGCTGCGTCCATGCACTTCGAGAAAGTGCGCGGGGCCAAAGCCAGCCCAAACGGGAGAACAGAGTACTGGTATCCTGTGCCCTCGAAAGCAAATCTCAGAAAGCGTCTGTGATGCGCTGCTATCTGAATGTGAAGGTACATGTCCTTTAAATTCACGGACGCAACCAGTACCCGGGGCGAATTCGTGCCAGGATCTGTTTTATCATCCTGAACGCACGCTTGCAGAGCGCTCTGTTGATGGGCCTGAGATCTAGATGGGCGGAGTCCTCCATCTCTCTTGGGCACCACAAAATGGCGGTTGTAAAACCCGCTCTCCAGCTCACTCGGAGGGACTCGTTCTACCGCTCCTTTTTCGAGCAGGTTGCATACCTCTTGTTCAGGGCATTTCAAGGCAATGTTAGAGACTTCACCACGCCGTTGAAACGTGGTGGTCTGCGTCTGAATTCAAGGGCGTACCCACGCTCTATCACACCGAGTAACCAGCGCGAGAATCCCGGAATAGTTTTCCACGCACTCAGGAACTGACATAGCGGCTTGGTTGTTGGATGCGCCGGCGAGTGCTGCGCGGCTATAACATGTGTGAGCAGCGGCTCTGCACCGCTCTGAGGCAGGGCGGCTGGCACTACATTGACTGAGTGAGGAGGAAAGAGCTCTTTTGTGCACATGTATGCATTTTTTAATGATCCCATACACACATCAAACACAAATTTGAAAAATTTTGAGACAGCTTGGGGGCTGGGCCGATCACGTAGGCTACTCTTCCCTCCTCTCCGGGCTGTCAAGATGACGGCTTGGCAGCTGACGGCGGGTGGGAGTCACGGCACGGGCTCCTCCGCTTGCCGTGGAGCCTCTTCCCGGGTCCCTTTACACTTTTCTCCGCACATCCGGCTCCTGGTAGCAGCGATCTGTCTGCCTGGTGTCCCTGCACTGCGATGAGCCGTGCGCCAAAGAAGACCTCGATCTCGCGGTCTGCTGCTGGAAAGCGTGCTTCGGCATAACGAGGCTCATTGCTTTGCATGGCGTGCTTTTTAACCGGTGTGGGCGGCGGCATCTGCGCCTGTCACTACAGACTGTGAATGGCTATCATGTGAATGAAAGAGCAGTGTCTTCCAAACACGGCAGCCGCTGATGAGGGGCTGGTATCGTGTGATTAAGAGAGCAGTGTCTTCCAAACACGGCAGCCGCTGATGAGGGGCTGGGATCGTATGAACGAGTGAAGAGCCAGTGATTGTGCTGGAAGTCTGATAAGATGCGTGCCTGGGCATCAGGTGATTCCTCGCCTTCGCGCGCTTTTCCAAGCAGGGGCATCAGGTGACTCCTTGCCGCTTTACTGCTGGTGAGTGGGTAAGCAACTGAAGCACTTGTCGCCGCTCTGATGAGGGTCTGGTATCGTGTGAATAAGAGAGCAGTGTCTTCCAAACACGGCAGCTGCTGATGAGGGGCTGGTATCGTGTGAACGAGTGAGGAGCCAGTGATTGTGCTTTGCACACTGCAGAACGCCGCTCTGAGGCGGGGAGCTGCATGCTTATTAGACAGTGGGTCTTGCAGCATCTGCAGTGACATGAGAGCCCTTAGCTCCAGTATCTGCTCTCGGCTCTCCGCTCTGCCATGGAAGGGGGACGTGAGAAGCCGGGCTGATGTCCTGCAGGTTCGATGGGTGAGAGGAATGCAGACATTTTGTCGGCATGAGCTCATCACCAGAGTCCTTATGGTCCACCACTGATAGAGGGCAGACGGACTCATCTGGAATCTGAAGAAAAATGTCATATTCACCTGAACGCTGCAGAGGAGCGGCAATCCAGGCTCCGCCCTCTGATGAGCAAA
>NW_015557122.1:87273-91908 GCF_001515605.1 Sinocyclocheilus anshuiensis | reverse complement strand
CTCTACAACAAAGGAATTGCTGATCTCTAGTGATGTCTATTTTTTGTAATAGATCATTTGTTGGTAAAGGGTGAGAGATCCTGCGAGCCACATGATTTTTGTCAAAGAGCCAGCTGTGGCTCGCGAGCCATAGGTTCCCGACCACTGCTTTGGACCATGAGCCTTCTTCTGTTCCAAGCCTTCTCCATACTTTTTTCTTCCCGTCATTCTGGTACAGGTTGATCTTATTTTCAGCCGTCCAAAGAATGCTTTTCCAGAAGTGGTCTGGCTTTTTTAGATGTTTTTGGCAAAGTCTAATCTGGCCTTGTTTGCACCTTGTGGTGAACCCTCTGTATTTGCTCTCGTGAAGTCTTCTCTTGATTGTAGACTTTGACAGTGACACGCCTACCTCCTGGAGAGTGTTCTTCACTTGGCTGGATGTTGTGAAAGGTTTTCTTCCTTATAGGGTTTATGGCTGTTTCACCTTGTTGGTAAGTTGATATTTCTCCTTCATTTTATCTTTTAGTTGATAATTCAAGCTAATGTGGAAATTGCTTAAAGCATTTGGTACTAAAACATCTAATTAACTTTTCTTTTTTTCATCAGCTTGCATCAGAAGCTCACGAGGAAGAGAAAGATCTCGAAGTCTCTGCTCTAAAGTGCCGCTATGGCGGACGTCAAGTGACGTCGTTCAACCTCGATCTCATTGGTGAATTTACCAAGTGAGAGATTACGCTATTGGTCACATTTATAACTTTGATATTTTATATTTTTACATATTTTCACATTATTAATTCATTTGTTCACAGTCATATTTACGTTTTCAGTGTTTTTAATACATGTAATCTGTTATTTAATTTGATGTTATTTCTGTGTCTGCTTCTGTCTACTAGTAACCTGGGTTACAGATGTCTTTCAGGTGTCTGTTTTACATACATTTAAATCATAAACATCTTTTATATTTACATTTATTAATTTAGCAGACGATCTTAAAGACATCTAATATATGTTTATTTGACATCTGATTTGACATCTGATAGGAAACGTCCAATCGATGTATCGCAGATTAGCAAACACTCTAAAAAATATGTCTTGCAGATGTAAATGCAGACATCAGATAGACGTCTCTGTGATGTACGTGTGCTATCAGGGTAGGCTATCTATTGCAAATATTGTGAAAATACACAAGTTAGAACAAGTTAATTAAGTGATCCTATAGGAGTCATTGTGATTTCATTATCCACCATTATCCTTATTATTCATCAAGTAAAAATTCAAAAATGTTTGATTTCTTGGAATAGCAATAATATACATATCTTTATTAAGCTTCATTATTTGAGATATCATTGATATCCATAAGCACAAATGATGCAGGACCAAAGATTAATACCTGGGGTCAATGGCATACCTGTCAACATTTGGGTACCAAAATACGGGAAGGGGGGCGTGGTATGGGGGGCGGAGTCAAAAGTAACAATTTTTATATTATATTATATTATATTTATATTAATTTAAGCAATCATTATCAAACAATTATATTCATTTAGTAACATAAATATATCTTAAGTGTATATCTTTAGAGTCTTATAATTCATTATCTTCTTGTCCATCCACCAGTTCACATTTACAACTGCGTGTTTTCTGCGTAAAAATAAGGGTCGTTTTTGGCTTTGGTCTAAACAAAGAGCAGAAGGGCTTATTGAAAAATGCCAATTCATTCTCTTAGCGATAGAGTCTATTTACACTTAGTGCAAATAGTGATGGATGCTATTTACACTAAGTGCTAATAGCAATGGATTCTATTTACACTAAGTGAAAATAGCAGTATTTTTTAACAATATGCTATTTTAACTAAGTGCAGATAGCGATAGATTATATTTACACTATGTTAAAATAGCAGGATTTTATGCTAATTATACTACTTATTGCAAATAGTGGCAACTATCTGCACCTCAGTATTATAGTACATTATAAAACAGTATGCAGTAATAACGTATTGAGTGTAAATTATAATTTTAATTAAAATCATTAATGGATGCCACCTTATTGGGACAATAAAGCCCTCCCTACACCTATCCTAACCCTACCCGATACTTTGTTTTCAACTTTTTGATTATTTCCTTCATTTTTATTGAAAATAAATGCCTTTCCGATGTGATATGAGTTTTGAAAAGGGAGAAAAAAAAGTTCGGTAAAAGGCCGATTCGAACCCGGCTCGATCGCATCAAAAACACTAAAGAACGCGCTTTACCATCTACGCCACTGAAGCCGACGATTGTCTTTTATAGTAGTATACAGCTAATGTAAATGGCCTCTGCCAATAAGGCGGGCTATTTGCACTTAGTGTAAATAGACACTCTGTTTTTTTAATAGAAAGATTAAGAATACGGGAGAAATACGGGAAAATATTTAAACGGGATGATAGCGGGATAGAATGGTAAAATACGGGAGAATCCCGGGAAAAACGGGAGGGTTGACAGGTATGGTCAATGGTATGCTAATCTGTAAAATCCCAGACAATATAAACCAAGAAGAGGACTTCATAGAATTTCCAAAAGAGGTTCATTTTATGGTGAAAGTAGAACTGCCCAACCTATATTTTGTAGTTAACATTTCTTAAAATCACATATTGAAAACAAAAATATATGAATATACAAATATACAAAACCTCAAATGCATCTGTAACAATGAGATAGGCCTAAGGAAAAAATCCTTTATTTATATTTTAATGAAAATCCTACAAATAATGGAACATAATCCAAACTGTATTTGGAAATGAATAAGAACCAACATTACACCATCTTCACTGGTTACTATAATAATGTACATTAACATTGGTGCAGTAATGAGGAAAAAAAAAACATCTGGAATTAAACATAATTTTTGAGAATGTGACAGATAATCCCCATTAGACTCAAGATGGAGTTTGGGTGGGGTGGCCAATGTGATAACAACCAGCGATGTTATTCTGTTTAATGAATACCTATGTCACTCACATTCCCCATTACTAACAGGGAACTGTTTACTTCCATTTGTTCTGCTGGAATTCAGCTACTGTGATATTTTTCACTGACATAACCAGCTGCCTTGGAAAGCTTAAGGGAGGTACTGACCGACTGCTAATGTATGATACTTTGTGTGTTTTTTTTAAACTTGAAACAGGTTATAGTACATGAAGAATACTGGATTAAAAATGGTAAAACAAGAAAAAAAAATCATGGGTGCATTATGGGTTTAATTCAGAGTCAACTAACTGGCTGAGTCTCAAGTTTATTATTTATTTTTATTATTAAATATAATTGTTAGCTCCCTAATAATTATATCTAAAATGGACTGAGGTGATCTGAGAAAGTAAGGTATTTCAGTGTAAAGTAAAGCATTTCAGTTTTAAAGTATTTCAGTGTAATCTGCTAGCACATTGTTGACAAAGAATAAGTGTACTTACCCTGCACAATGACACCAAAGCCAGGTGAGCAGGCAGTGTGAAGGACACAAAACTCCACCACTAGGTGATATCCAGGTATACACTCACAGAGCCTGTCATGAGTGCTGTTACATTCCCTTTGTACAATCTGCCTTTCTTTGCAGACAGACGTACAATGTTGACAGCTGTCTCCCCAATGCCACTGCTCTGCAAAGCGTTTTTCTGGGCAGGGGGCACAAACAGTTGGTTCCTCAGTGCTGCAGTGGCGTTTCACAGCTGTGCCGGGTGGACACTGGTCACAAAACAGCACCTTAGAGATCACAGGGTCTCTGTGCTGGTACTTAGGTATCTCTTGGTAGGCCCGTGCAAAACACATGGCAAACAACTAAGAAAAAAACAAATAGGAATACAGTTTAGAGATGCAGCTTGCAATCTGGCATGTATGTAAAGTGTTTTCTGAAAAGTGTATGCAATGATGAATGAATGTGATGTGTGTTTATCATGTTATGCTTAGTAATGCACTGACAGAGTCAGTAAGAGGAAAAGTCTGCATATGGCTTAGATATCCTTCACAAAGCATCAGTAGAGAGTAATTTTCCCTGGGTACTCCCCCTTCACACTGCTGCCATGACAAACAATATGCTCCGGATATCGCACAGGCCATGGTGTGACTGCTCTTGGCTCATGTCAAATGAAGGAGCATTGAAAGGGAGATGACACACACGATCTATGCGTTGTTTGTTTGGGTGAAGAGCACGCACGCGATGTCTTCGAGGGGGCAATCTGCATGCACTGCGAGCGTTTTCCAATGAAAAAGCTCTGTTCTCGTTTGTCTCTTTTTTCGAGTAAAGAGGGGCAGCCATCTGCTTCCCACGGTTCAGGACCCGCCGCTGCTGAGGCACGGAGGAGAATGAGCTCATGGGGTTCGCAGGTGGACCTGGCTGATGAGTTTAGGGAGGGGCTTTCCTTCTCGCGCTCGTTGGCTGCGGACGAGAGAGAGCCGCTGGAGGATGATGTTATCTCTTTGACATCATCCGGTCCCATGTTGCAAGGATCTGTACACAATTCCTGGAAGCTGAAAACATCCCAGTTCTTGCATGGCCAGCATACTCATTGAGCATGTATGGGATGCTCTGGATCGGCGTATACGACAAGCTTGTTCCAGTTCCTGCCAATATCCAGCAACTTCGCACAGCCATTGAAGAGGAGTGGACCAACATTCCACAGGCCAC
>NW_015557122.1:86775-87213 GCF_001515605.1 Sinocyclocheilus anshuiensis | reverse complement strand
ATATATATATATATATATATATATGTGTGTGTGTGTGTGTGTGTGTATTTAATGTGCTGGTGGTTGTGTGTATAACCCTTCTGCTAGCTTTCTTTGCAGTGTTTCCCGGGACCTGTCCGTTTCTGTCCTTTTTCTAGGGTAGATCCTCGGTGAGCACCCCCTCTGCTGGATTCAGAAACCGGGTGCTTGACTCGCAGTGTTTATCTCACTCGTCGATATATGTCCAGACGGTACGATAAGCCGGGTTTTGGCTTCATACTTCCTGAATCATGCGGCCAGATCACGGGCTTCTGCGGGAGCCTTTTTGGTCATCAGGCCCCCGGCTCAGCACTGCAAAAATTTCCTGGACGTCCGGGATGGGGTTACGCTTTCATGCTAACCTGACTGGTCTACCGTATCTGGGTCGCCCTGAGGGGTTTCCCGATCACAGGATAACCC
>NW_015557122.1:86406-86679 GCF_001515605.1 Sinocyclocheilus anshuiensis | reverse complement strand
CTTTCTCTGAGTTGGTTTAGACCCCGGTACCTTGGGCTCCACTCATCTAGTGTGTCTCTGTCGAAACACTCTGGAAGTATCGCTCCCCTCACCATGAGCATGATGCTTTCTTTCGAGCGTTTGATGTGCTGAGTGTTTGGCTAGCTTGCAGTATGCTTACCTTTCTGATTCTACAATCGCGCTGTAGGTCAAGCCCCCTCCCGTTGAGAGCTGGGTTTGTGCTCCCTCAGCTAAGGTAAACTACTGCTAGCCGTTCCAGCATTGGAACATGCA
>NW_015557122.1:83358-86396 GCF_001515605.1 Sinocyclocheilus anshuiensis | reverse complement strand
TAGAGGACGCAGTGTCTCGTTCCCTACTCAGGGAACCATGGTTACATAAGTAACCTGAGACGTTCTCCTTACATCCTCATCATTAAGCCATCAGCCTGTCATTTAAAGCACAGAAGAAAAAGAGAGTTCCCACTGGATTTTAATTCAAACAAGCGACAAAAAAATGTCATTTTAAACTTTGTGATGTTTAAAGGAATAATTCAGTTATCCATTCATTATAAAATTCATTGGAGTATATAAATAAATAAATATAAATTAATAATAAATAAATATTAATTAACATACACAAATATTACCTCTATTATTAACTTTATCCTGGAATATGAATATATAAATGCAAGGAAAAATACCCTGCAAATTTAGTATTATTATCATGTTATTGTTGTTGGTTTTATTTTGCAAGCCAAACATTCTATCAATTGCGCGTCTTCAGCTTGTCCAAAATGCTGCGGCCAGACTTCTTTTAAAGTGTCGTAAACATGAACACATCACTCCCAATTTTTAGAACTCTACATGGTTGCCGGTTTGTCAGAGAATAAATTTTAAAATTCTCCTCTTTGTATATAAATCCCTACATAACCAAGCTCCTGTCTATCTATCTGACCTTCTTTACTTCTATACTCCGTCTAGAAACCTACGATCCTGTGACCAGGCCTTGTTGGTGGTCCCTCACGTTAGGCTTAAGCGTAGAGGGGTGGCAGGGCCACGACTCTGGAATACCCTACCTTTAGAGATTAGAATGGCCCCTTCTTTGTCTGTTTTTAAGTCCTTGCTAAAAACTTATTTGTTCTCCTTAGTGTATTGACTATTGTGATATGGTGATTTTTAAGCGTGCGGTTTTAAATTTTTGTCTGGTTTGTTCTCTGTGTATTTGTTAAAATTGTTGCTCTTCTGAAAAGCACTTTGGTCAGCCTGGTGGCTGTTGTTTATGTGCTCTACAAATAAAATGAACTTGAACTTGAACTTGAACAATGTACTGTATGTCAATGGGATATTAAGGTTTAATTGAGTATAAGGTTTGTTGGTATAACTGACAGTGTTAACAAAAGCAAACATGAGATAAAAAACATTTGTTAAGCCATTTTAAATTGTTTGTACAGAGCTTCGAGCCTTTTTTTTTTTACCTGGCCTAATGACTCGTGTTTCACAATATTTGTACTCATGTGCTCCTTGCAAGCTCTAAAAATGGCCTTAAGCTGGACTGGCACTACTAGCTCTGGACTGGCACCACTAGCTCTAAATAAATGAGGAATATTTCACTTTCACTTCTTTTCACTGTTATTTGTTTCTGACATTGTGTTCATAACTTATTTAATGTAGTCATGGTCTCTGCAAACAGGTGTAAACAAATTATGCTTATTTTAAGAACTACCTCTTTATACATCCTCAAGGTGATACTGTAGCAACAGCCGAGAGATATCAGGGAAGTTATCTAGAATAAGATATTTAGGGAAGTTCAGACTCTTTCACACGCTTCCAATAACGGATAACCTCTCTAGGATAACAACCCCACTGTTTCCATACTAAACCCCAGCTCAACCACCATTATTCTAGTGCCTCCATTGGATTCCACATTATATAGTCATATATAGTCTTCCTAAAAAAGACACATGGAAAGTCCATTGATGTTTGATAATTTTAATAATTATCTTCAAATCATGGATTCATGCAAATAATGTTGCAGAACCACAAAAAGCTACACATGCAAAGCACATCACAGGAAACTACAGATCCTACAAGTCACAATCTGTATAGAGCTGTATATAAACAAAATACAGACACAACCTGAACGGCCCTCTACGGACGCCTTGGCAATTGAATCGCCATTGGCTAGTACATTTTTTTGTTTACTCGCCAGACTGTAAAAAAAAAAAACAATTATATATATATATATATTAGTACAGTTTCAGATATTTATAAAACTGTGCCATTTTACAAACATATATATATAGACATTATTTAGTCGCCCAGAGTAAGATTTAGTCGCATATGCGAGTGATTTACTCGCAATGTAGAGGGTTGCTGAAAGAGACAAAACCATACATATCAAACTTTGTATCAGGTATCTGAATATGCAGCTATATTAAAATATAAAGCATATGGTCAATGTACTCATTGTGATCACACTTGATGCTTTGCAAGTCTAAAAAGGGATTTGTATTTGCAGCTATAATGATTAGGGTTTGCATTATGGGTATGGGCAGAGGTAGGGTTAAGGTTTAAGGGAAGGCTCATAGCGAGACTCCAAAGCTTCACTTATCACACTCTCCTCTCCAATGATTCCTATCTTCACTAACACTGCCTTTATGAATAAAACAAAAATGGCAAAACTCTGTTTTGCAATAAATGTTACTCTTTACACCAAGGTGCAAATTAGATGCATATTTTAAGTACTTTCAACTCATTTATAACACTCTTAGAAAAAAAAGACATTAACATAATAAAAACAATAAAAATTACAAGGTTATTTATGATGTTAATTAGTATGCCTAATAATAAGCTTAATGTACTTATGTAAATATTATTACACTACTTAATTGAGTGTAACAAACTGTAATATCAAGTGCAATGCAAACAATAGATCTAGATAGATAGCTCTGATATTAGTGTTAATATAAACCTAGTGTTGCAACATTTACTATCAAAGAGATGTTCCACTGAAAGCAGAGCCATGCAAATACTCAAGGGACACTCCACACACAATAACCTCACTGTGAAGCCTAGGCTTATTCTGCCTAAATAAAGCAAGGTAAATTATATCTCCGTCTCAAAACCAGACAGCATATGGGACCTCTAAAAAATTATGTCTCATTTTTCGCGCGTTCTGACTCCGAACAAGCCAGTATGATTCACCAAATGTTAAAAGTTTTTAAATAGCCTACTTCGAACGAAAAGACTAATTGATCAGCTGATTCATCACCTACGCTTCTGTACTGAACATTACATATCCCTGAAGATTAAAGCATCAGCACACGACGCACTTTAAATTGGTTTCGTCCTCATTTATAATCTTTTCATATTATGTAAAACAGTATGAT
>NW_015557122.1:80165-82898 GCF_001515605.1 Sinocyclocheilus anshuiensis | reverse complement strand
GTACAAAAAAAAAAAAAAAACGAACTGAGCAAAAGTTCTCGTTAAGTGTCGCAGGCAGACCATCATCATACTCACCATCTGTAATTTCATTGCTGTCAGAGGAGGCATATTCAGCACACTCATAAATCTCACAAAATCCGCATGGACAAGACCGTTTCCACACTTATAGCTAAGGGATAAAGTCAGAATATGCCCGCCCACTTTATGGCACTGCAGTCCATCCTCTGGCTGTTTCTCCGGCTTGAAAAATCATTACTACCTGCGGCAAATACTCTTTTGATGAAGCAACTATGAAATAAATGAGTAATTTTACTTTATTCGGGAAATGTGGTCACGGGTATCATGAATCAAATTACGACGTGAATATTTAAGGCCATTTATGTCAGTAACAAGACATTTCTTAATAACAACTTTCATCACATGCTCTGGAAAGATGTTCACACTTTAAAGTTGTTCATAAATGAGGACGACTGGGTTGTTTGTGCAAACGTTTTAAGGAGCAAACTAATTTATTTGATTAAATATTATGACATCCACTATCCTCTCATCATCAATCCAACCCAGCCCAATTTTTAATTAAAGCATTTGTATTTAAAACAAAAGGAACATTTTACAATGTTTAAATTCGTTAACATTTGTCAATGCAATAGGTACCAAGAATGAACAACCTCTTTTACATAAGTTTGTGTTAATTCATAAATATAGGCTACTATATTCATTCACTATACATATTCACTGTTTATTTGTGTTCATTTGTAATACATTATTATATGTTGAAATTAACATGATATATTATAATATTATATATTATGTCATTGTTTCATTATAACAGATTAATAAATTCTGTACAAATATTGTTCAGTGTTAATTATTAATCCATAATGCATTAACTAATGTCAGCAAATGGAACTATTTACTATTTACTATTACGATAATGTTTTACCAATATAGCACAATGTGTGTATCATATGTGTACAGGTTTATCCGCCATTGTGGGGACCAAATTATAAAAATGCAGAAAGTTGTCTGCTTGAGAGTGTGGGGTTGGGTTAGGTTATATTTATAACTAGCTATTTTTAAACATGTAGATGAAAAGCTTGCAACAACTTAACTCTCTGAACTTTGCTAAGCAACAAAAATAACATTCTTCTACGGGTGCAGCCATGATTTTACCCATAGCTCATATGTTGAACACATTTTGTGTTCCTGTAATAGCTATTACAATATCATGGATTTTACCATGGCTTGAACACTGCATTTTTAAATCAGAGTAAAAAAGAGAACTGTCAGGGGTTGCCAGGCTAAGGAGCTTGAAGGAGTACAAAGGAGGCAGATATCAAATAAACCAAGTCTTTTAAGAAATACACTTTGGAAAAACAGGAGAAAACAACCTCTTTACACGACGGAGACAGACAAAGAAACTAAGGAAAGGCAGGGCTATTTATACTAAACCAAACGATCGACTAATAAGAAGATGAATGAAACGCAAGGTGGAAACTAATGAATGATGATTAACTAAATGAGAACAGGAACTGAACCAAATAAGGGCAGACAGGAACTAAACAGAAACAAATATGTGACAGATATTGCGGGCGCCCTGGAGGCTGGGCAGAGACAAAGAGAGCCTCCAGGGCAGATCAGGGAGCTCCAGGAGCCATGGCGGAGCAGGCAGTTCAGGTTGCCATGGCGGATCAGGGGACTGCCCTGGTCCTCCGTGACCTTAGCCGGCTCGGCCACGGGCAGTGGTGTAGTGTAACGAAGTAATAATACTTCGTTACAGTACTTAAGTATTTTTTGGGAGTATCTGTACTTTACTTGAGTTTTTATATTTCAGCCAACTTTTACTTTTACTCCACTACATTTCCTAATTAAAATGTATACTTTTTAATACATTTAATATACGATACATTTCCCCGAAGCATATTCGTTACTTACTACATAATAGTTAGAAGTCAGAAGAACACAGACTGCAGAAAAGCAGGGTTGACGAATCAGTGGTCTGGCGCTTGCAAGTTAGACTCCTAAAACACCTTTGCTCATGTGCCAACAAGTGCGCGCACAACCGCGGGTGATTTCATTTTCCACTCAAGTCGAGTCTGGGGTCTGCGATATACATCTACGATAATATGGTAAGTGTTGTTGTAATGATGTACGATCTGACATTATCGAGTATATCACCAAATCACACACACACACACACACACACACACACACACAGAGTTCACGCACGTGATTTATTAGTCTATTAAAACTCTAAATTCAAGGTATTCTAAATTGTAGATAGCAAAAATGCTTCTGTATGCTTTTTATATTTATATAATTTAATATAGTTACCTTAATCTATATCACACAAAGAGTACCGTTTTTCTGCAGATATCAGCATAACATATTTAATAATAATTTTATACAAGTTCAGTAAAGCTAGCAATAAGTGACTTTCATTTTAGACATACTATTGCTTGTTTTTGCTCAATTTTGCTAACGAAAATAGTTCCAAAAAAAGATCACAGCACTGTTTTGCATCTCTGAGCAATGGACGGTGTTTACTTATTGAATGAATCAGCTTTTTGAACGAATCGGTTGAATAGATGATTCAGTGATTCACTCATTAACACAGTCAAATGCTTTTTTTCTGAATGAATCAGTCGTTTGAATAAATCGGTTGAATCTCAATGACTCACTCATTAACAGTCACTTGCTGGCACCTACTGGCGGTTTTAATTTCACATTTCG
>NW_015557122.1:79839-80077 GCF_001515605.1 Sinocyclocheilus anshuiensis | reverse complement strand
TCCATTTTGCATTTACTTGTACTTTTACTTTCAATACTTAAGTACGTTTAAGATTAAAAAAATACTTTTCGTACTTAACCCTTTAGGCGCTAGGGTTTTTTGGAAAAAATGCTGGATTTTGACATCATGATTTCAAACGCTTGTGGCTTGAAAGGGCTTAAAGATAGAGATCTACGTAAATTAGAAAAATGTTGGGCATGACCGAAAGTTTATGTGGGGTGTAAATATACTAATCTAA
>NW_015557122.1:79121-79684 GCF_001515605.1 Sinocyclocheilus anshuiensis | reverse complement strand
AGTTCCAAACAAAGATCACAGCACTGTTTTGCGTCTCTGAGCAATGGTGTTTACTTGTTGAATGAATCAGCTTTTTTAACGAATCGGTTGAATAAATTATTCAGTGATTCACACATTAACACAGTCAAATGCTTTGTTCCTGAATGAATCAGTGGTTTGAACGAATCTGTTGAAGCTCAATGACTCACTCATTTGTCAGTTACTTGCTGTCACCTACTGGCGGTTTTAATTTTACATTTCGACTATTTTTTTCATGTTTTAAAATAATTTCATATTAACAGTGTTCAACGTTTTATGTTAAAAACAAAACATTATTTATTCATCTGTAACTGCAGGTTAAATGCATCCATGTCCCCTCTGAGATACATAAACTGTGTAAATACATCTAAATATCACTTCAGATGCAGATTCCAGAAATGTTTTCTTATGTTGGAATGAAAGAACCTAAGTACCGGAAGAAGTGCTTTTTATTCATACCCAAAAATACTAAATGGAAGAAAGAGTTAAAACTGAACACAATCTTGCTACTCAAGCTGTGTATGAACATTTTTTATATATATTTA
>NW_015557122.1:75725-79069 GCF_001515605.1 Sinocyclocheilus anshuiensis | reverse complement strand
GGCCATCTTGAATTTCATAATATTCAGGAAATAGTAGATATTGAATTGATGTTTGAACTTACTTGCATGTTTTTTTTTTTTTTATTTTTTATCCTCATTCCAAATGATCAGAAAAGAGGAAACCAACAATAAAATAGGAGAAAGTACTAAATTATGACTATATTACTATACTATATTGTAGTAAAACGCATTTGAACAGTAGCCTACTTGTTGATCAGTTCATCAGTAATATTCAGGAAAAAATATATATGGAGTGGATGTTTGAACTTATTTGCATGTTTAAAAAAAAAAATTTTTTTCATCCTCATTCCAAATTATCAGGAAAAGAGGAAATCAACAGTAAAACTATTAGTAACTATAGTAAATTATTAATATATTACTGTGCCATAGTAAAATGCATGTGTCTATTTTTTTGATCAGTTGACCAGCTATCTGCCCAATCAGGTATCTAGGTGACAAAGTTTATAGTTCTTGAGAGTATGGTACCACTCATTGGGTGCATCATAAGGGTGCAGCACTGATCAAATCTTTGTCTCCTAGATAACCAACAGGCTCATCAAAGCGTTTGATCCAGTCCTGATCCACAGACACCATTGTCATCGCTATTTCCAGCCCTATTTAGAGCCAGATCACCCCTGCTGCCTCTACCACGTCTCCCGGCTCTCCCACGCACAGCACGGCCACGTCTACCGCGGCCACTCCCACCTCTTTGGGGCGCTGGATCCAAAGAGCTAGTGCTACTTCCAGCCCTATTTCTCCTACCCCTGCTGCCTCTACCTCTAGCAACAGCTCTCCTATGGACACTACGACCACGTTCACCCCTGCCACCCCCATCCCCGTTGGGCAAAGGGTCGAAATGATCTCTTGTTTGTGCTTCGTGAACACTCGCGCCTTGTACGGCGGCACCATTGAGCTGCAAAGATGTACCGGGAGAAGCGCGATCATTAGACGACCGATCGTCATTTCCAAAAGGCAAATATTCCCATTCAGGGTCAGAATCGGTGAATATCATTTGCAAGACATCCTCACGGTACAACTTTTTATTAGCCATTTGGCAATTTACTCAGATGCTCTGAACTGAACTGCTTCCGCATCAATGACACGATAGCTTACTTGCTCTGCTATTAGCTCGAACACTTTGAATAGGAACATGACGTCATTTTGGTCTAGAATCGAAGTACTACATGTCTGCCATCTAATGGTAGGGAATACAAATGAGATATTACACCATATTAGGATCTACAGCCTATTTTATTAAGTATGACGTCTTGTCGCAATTTTGCGACTTTGGCGCTTAGACAAGAAATATAAAATACTTTAAGACTTTTACTCAAGTAATATTCTAAACAATGACTTCAACTACCAAAGTCATTTTCTGGAGCTTTCGAGCTGGTTCTGGATCGGGGCCGGATGCTCTCCAGACACCGGAGGATCTCTTCCCTCCAGCTAAGTCCAGTGGTGTCTGGGAGGTCCACAGGGCAATAGCAATTAGCCCCGATCCAGAACAGCGAGTTGAGTGTGGCGTTGTCCAAAGCCGTTGTCGCGGCGAGCCCGCAGAATTCCCAAGCGTACTCCACGAAGGGGAGATCTCTGTATTTCTCTATTTAAGGCGGCGAAATAAGCGATAACCGAAAACGGGGAGAAGGGGCGCCGCTTACTTTTTTTTTTCTGACGGGTTGCCAGGCGAAGGAGCTTGAAGGAGTACAAAGGAGGCAGATATCAAATAAACTGAGTCTTTTAATAAATCCACTTTGGAAAAACAGGAGAAAACAACCTCTTTACACGACAGAGACAGGACAAAGAAATTAAGGAAAGGCAGGTTTATACTAAACCAAACGATCGACTAATAAGAAGATGAATGAAACGCAAGGTGGAAACTAATGAATGATGATTAACTAAATGAGAACATGAACTGAACCAAATAAGGGCAGACAGGAACTAAACGTAAACAAAACACGTGACAAGAACATCAGTAAATATGAAAAAAATCAAATTACAAATCAATATAAAGTATACATTTGGCTTTATTACCACATAATTGTTTCTTTTACTGTCCTTTATCATTTTACACAGTGATGGCGTTACATCACACGTTCCTCTCTTTGATAACAACGTTTATCACATACTCTTCAGGAAGGATTATCATAACCAGAATCAATCATTGTTTTATAAGGAAATGCAGATTGTTTAGTGTAGGAAATTGATTTTTTTTATCCTAAACATATTGTTCATAAATAC
This sequence comes from Sinocyclocheilus anshuiensis, assembly GCF_001515605.1. NCBI lineage: Eukaryota > Metazoa > Chordata > Actinopteri > Cypriniformes > Cyprinidae > Sinocyclocheilus > Sinocyclocheilus anshuiensis. The sequence continues at coordinate 76,831 of NW_015557122.1, read as the reverse complement.
CTCTTGAAATACCTTGAAATCTGTAAAATTTTTTAAACCATGACCTTAACAGTAAACTGCTTTGGTGGCTTGACGGAGTAAAAGAAATAAGCCAGTTGTAAATTTACTTTGTCAAGCACTTCTCAATTATATGCTTTCCTATTATTTTAGGGTACTATTGCCAGGATCCTCTTTCACTGTGGTCTTTGGCTAAGAACAGCCAAACTGCACCCTCGATACAAGTCAGTTTAGAGATTAAAGATTCCTGCCAAGTGACGTGCTTTGGGTCACAGGGGACAACAGGGACACCAGCTGCATGTAAAGTACTTTAACAGTCCTGAATTTATGACATAGCCACAAAGTATGTTTGCAATTTTGTGTATTAGACTTGCAAAGCATCAAGTGTGATCACAATGAGTACATTGACCATATGCTTTATTTGAAGTACCTTCAATCAGTACAGACTATGTTCTGGGAGATCTACCCAAAGATAGCACACCCATGATGTTTTCACTGCAATATCCCCTACCCAGTTGATGCCTTCATCTGACTGAAGCTCGGCTTTTGAATTTCACCCTGATTAGGTATGTGTGAGTTCATATTTTTAGAAATTACAAGTGTATTAAGTAGATATGAAGCTGTAAGAAAAAGTGATGAGGACGTTGAAGATCTCGATGAAGATGTTTATTGCAGCATAGCAGTGACCAAAGTACATGTAGTACCTTGGGTTCAACGGAGTCAGAATGAACCCCGAACATCCTAAGTTTAAACCTTTTATACAACTGTTTACTACCCTTAATGTAAATGAAGTTGCTCCTTTTGTAACAGCTGTTGTCTGTATGTTAATTAAGTTCTGACACCCCTTTGACTTATGCCGAGTTCACACTGCACGATTTTAGCCCGATTTTTCACTCGCCGACAGGTTTTGAGAAATCGCCGACAAATGCCCAACATCGGAGGCAAATCGGTGCTCGTTCACGCGAGTGACAATCATGCAGTGTGAATTATCAAAGACGCGATCTGAGGGAATCGCCGACACGTCGCCGACGCGCGCAAAATATTTGGCATGCTAAATATCTGGAGGGAGAGGAGTTATAGACCAGAATATCAGTATTTTAATAGATACA
>NW_015557122.1:73241-75204 GCF_001515605.1 Sinocyclocheilus anshuiensis | reverse complement strand
CATCGTGCAATGTGAACACAGCAGCAACTGAATGCTACCCTAGATAGTCACGCAGTGTGAAAACAACGGCGATCCGACGAGTTTAGAAAATCGTGCAGTGTGAACTCGGCATTAGATGGTTCTCAGTGTCCCACACCCATTCTCATTCTACAGCTGGTCACCATTTGCTCAGGATGTGATCATCTCAAATGGTCTACAAACAACATAACTGTTGACTTTCTTCTTCTCTATAATAATTAAGCCATTTTGGTGTATTGTAGAATTTGAGAATTGTAGTGAATTTGTATTGTATATTGCCACGATTATCTCAAGATCATTTCCGAAAAACACTTATCTTTGGGCTTTTTCTTTTGACAGAAACTGTTTTATGCAATAAACTTTGGCTCACATAAGACACTAGGAACTTTTGGTGTTCTTTTTGCATATTTTTCTGACGTACTGGGTGGGTCATTACTTCAACAGTAGGAGCAATACAGGCCACACCTCGTAAGGTTGTGGGATAAGACACACCACAACATGTAGGCAGTCTAAGACAGACGTAGCTCTCAACGCCATCAGTGACGCGTGGATTGGCTTCCCGACCTGTGGTGAGGCATTGTGGATTTCTTCACTTATATATACGCAGCCATGATGTGTTAAGAGGTCAACCATCATTGCTTCTATGTGGCCAGTTTACAAACCATTTCAAAGCCCTTACCCACACACTCATCATGACTTTGATTCCACACTTTGGAATCACTGAAGGCTACTGTATTTTCCGTTTTTATACTGCTTACCGCACAAGCTACAGTAAAAGGTCAGTAAAAGAAACAAAGGACTGCAGAAACATCCAAACTCATAATCCTATTCTTCATTCAAAACATTACGCATCTCTTGCAAAAGCAAACACTTCTTTCAAAACTGTTTTAGCTCTTATAAAAATGATGTTTTTGCATAGTAACTCTACACACAAACATCAAATGATTAGCCCCATGCACACCAAACTACACACGGATATGACAAATGTAAAACACTACAATCTTGTGTCTTTTGTTTGTTCAGTGTGTAGTGGAGTGCACAGGACTTTGTCATAGTACTCAAATGTACATGTAAGTGCAAAAATACACACGTATACACTATGTATGCACACTTGATGAAACGTACAGCTATTGAACTGAACTGAATCAACACTGAACTGACTTGAGCTGTATAATGAGACCATTGGCTTGTTAGAGCTGCTTTAAAGCAGACTTTAAAATTGTTATAACTTGTTTGAAACAATCTGTACTGTAAAAAGCATAGAAACAAAGATGACTTGACTTGTTTGCATATTGTGTGCATATTCATATATTTACAAAGTACTGTAAACAGATATGCAAAGGTGAAAAAAAAAGTCCTCAGATCGAGTTCTGATTTCTACATGATCAAATTAGGTATATTTACTATATGAAATATGCAAGGGGTAAAAATAATTTATTTACATTTACATTTAGGAGACGCTTTTATCCAAAGTAACTTACAAATAAGGACAATTGAAGCAATCAAAATCAACAAAAGAGCAATGATATGCAAGTGCTATAACAAGTCTCAGTTAGCTTAACTAAGTACACATAGCAAGGTTCATTTTAAATTATATAATAAATAAAAAGAAAACAGAATAGAAAAAGAATAGAGCAAGCTATAGTGTTAGAGGCCTTTTTTGCTTTTGTTAATTGTATAATAAATAAAAAGAAAACAAATTTCTTCCTCAGAACACTGAGTTTTGATTTCTACGGAGCCCCTAAAGGGACATGGTGGTGGAAAAAAATCAGATTGAGTGAAAAAATTTGGGGTGGGAGGAAAAAATATTTTTCAGATTTTTTGCGTTCTCTCGCAAAACTTTTGCATTCTCTCGCAAAACCAGTTGAGTTCGGAAAAACACTTCCTGTTTACTTTACAGATTTTACTGGTTCATACAGCTCCATACGTTCACAATGGAGCGGTT
>NW_015557122.1:69711-73179 GCF_001515605.1 Sinocyclocheilus anshuiensis | reverse complement strand
CAAAACCAGTTGAGTTCGGACAAACACTTCCTGTTTACTTTACAGATTGTAGTGGTTCATACAGCTCCATACGTTCACAGTGGAGCAGTTCATAGAGTTTTGTTTTGAACTTGGACGAAATAGTCAGTGCATGCTTATCAAGGCATGGTTTTGGGACATTCTAAAACGCTTAAAATTTAATAATAATGTTAATGTAATCCACCGGATGACTAAATTTAGTACATACCTTATTAATAAAGCATACAGACAAGCAGAATAGCCCAGAATATGAACGTAACCCGGTAAATTGAATTGCACTTTAAGCGTATCCCATATAGAAAGAAAACGCTTAATTAATGGACTAAGATAGTGGTATAAAAAGGCCGAATTCGGTATGCAGTTTATTGAAGCAAATGGTTGTAGTTATGAAAGGGTTATTAATCAGTTCCAATTATCAGTACTCTCAGAATCATTCAAAGCTGCAGATTCATTCACTAATGAAACACTGCTGTTGCTTGGAGAGGCACACCAGTTCTGTTGCGGATTTCGTTGGAACTATTATTTCCTTGTAAAATATAACAAACAATATTGACAATATTGTGTTTAAAATGTAGGCTACATTTAAAATGTAAAATGTACACTTAATATTGCCGTTTTTGTTGAACTGTTATATAATCAAGGTCACATTTGCAGTCTTTTGGATATTCAGGGAAAATTGCATTCTCATAGGTTTCAGAGCGAAATAAGAACGTAACAGTGCTCGCTTTATAAAATTTCTAATAATCTTTTATATGATTGAATCTTCAAACTGCTAACACTTTACAGTTTCGAATTATGCCCTACTGTAAGTGACAGAGTATTTTATGTTTCAGCGATTTGATCGCGCCAGCGCCTCATGCGCACATATTCATTGCAAACGGCCTGTTCATTATTAAAATAAAACATAGAATCACCAATACAGATAAAATGTTACACAGTCAATTTAAATAATCTGTATTATAGTCTGTGCTGTACAGCGTGAGAATTTCTAATAATCTTTTATATGATTGAATCTTCAAACTGCTAGCACTTTGCAATTTCGAATTATGCCCTATTGTAAGTGACGGAGTATTTGATGTTTCAGCGATTTGATCGCGCCGGCGCCTCATGCTCACATATTCATTGCAAACGGCCTGTTCATTATTAAAATAAAACATAGAATCACCAATACAGATAAAATGTTACACAGTCAATTTAAATAATCTGTATTATAGTCTGTGCTGTACAGCGTGAGCGTCCACTCCAGTGCGGCACATTTTTGTTCATTATGATTTTTTTTCATTCGATATTGGAACGTACAAAGCCCAGTTAATTTAATAAATAATGGTTTTGTCACGATCGGTGGTATGGCACCAACACAATCAAGATAAAACTGGAACTAATTTATACTAAATTCAACTAGAAAAACATATGTGTCACGGTCGGTAGTAGTGTGAGGAGCGCGGAACGAGGAGACCAGGAGTACTAAACAAAGGGATTTATTCTTGTCACAGGGAATCACAGCACAAGGAGAAGACATCAACATACAATCCCAGACAAGGGAGAACTGAACGGGCTAGAACTAAATACGGTAGATAACGAGGGGCAGACAGGTGATGGGGATAACTAATAACAAGGAACAGGTGATACTAATAATGTGAAAAGGAACTGGAACGACCAAATAAGGAAAACAGGAAATCAACGGGAACATACACGTGACAGGTTTAGCTTCAAATACATTGCGAATATGGAAACATTTGGATTTGTGCTGAATGAGAGTGGTACGTGAGCCCATACTTTGAGTTTCGCTTTAAGGTTTTGGTTTGTTTATAGCTATTCTGGGCTTGTCTGCTTTCCTGTGCATAATAGGCTGTATTTGATTAATAAACTGTGTACCATATTTTGGTTTTAGCCTATACCGTCTTCATCCATTAGCCTCCCTTAAGCGTTTTCTATAGCCTAACGGTTTTAAATGGGGGAGAAACGTTGCATTATGGCTATCTGCTTTACTGATAGTAATGCTATTAATAGGTCATTAATATTACAATTGTTATTAGCATTAATAGTATTTATTAAGCCTAATACCGAATTGGGCCTCCAGTGTCACTGTTATAGTAGCCTACATTAAGCCACATAAGTGTTTTAGAATGTCCCAAAACTGTGCCTTAAACTATAAGCAAAGCTGACTGTATTTGAGCTTGAGTCCAAGTTTAAAATAAAAATCTATGACCCGCTCAATTATGAATGTACGAGCTGTATGAACCACTAACTTACAAGCTGTAAAGTAAACAGGAAGTGTTTGTCCGAACTCAACTGGTTTTGCGAGAGAACGCAAATATCTTTTGCGAGAGAACGCAAAAGTTTTGCGAGGGAACGCAAAATATCTTTGCGAGAGAACGCAAAAAATAATTTCCCCCCACCCCAAATTTTTTTCCACCACCATGTCCCTTTAGGGGCTCCGTAGATTTCAAAGAGAACAGATTATGTATACATTTTGTCATAAATGATCACTGGGTGTAGGTAATCAGTAAATAAGTGTGACATTTAAATGGCAGTGTTTTCCAAATTAAGCACAAGAGCTGTTCTTTTTGAATGGTGTGTCTAATGTAGAGAAATGTGTTTAGCATTTTGCAAAAAGTTTGTTTTTCAATTGCAAACTGTGGTCGGTTCACTTAGTTTTGTCGTGGCCACGACATAATAACTCGTGGGAACTTGATATGTCGTGGCCACCAGATATTAATTTGAGGGAACATCATATTAACTTGTGGGAACGTGATATCATGTCGTGGCCACGAGATCATTTTGTCGAGGTAACATCCTTATGTCATGATGCTATGTTGAGGGAACGACATCCATTTCTCGTGGCCACGACTTCTTATGTTGAAAGAACCATAGACATAATAAATACCTAGATGCCTCATTGGCCGCTCGACCGCACGTCAACGTCGCCGCCATATTGGTGAAGGCAACTCTCATATCGGGACAGGTGAAACACACCTGACTCGTAGGCAGCTTGGGCATCTACAAACCGTCACACAATAATAAAAACAGATCTCGGGGTATTATCTTTTCACAGACTGAACAGTTGTTTCTGTATGTTTTTTGGTCATTTTTAGCTTTATGTTGACAGCTTAATTAGCCACCAGTGTCAGACTATTAATAGCTAGCGATATCGCTAGTAAGCTGTGAAAGCTGAGACTTTATATGAAATCAAAGTTTAAATGAATTCTTAAGTTTTAACTTTTATATTGTAGTTTATATCATAAAGTAAATTGTGTTATGAGCACAATATGTACAGTGAGCACTTTGACAAGACAATGCCAGACTGTCAGGATTAGGGATGGAGCTTAATCATCTCTCTTTAATTTAACTTACGTTACTTATTTACAAAGAGTAAGTTTATCATCACTTGATTATAAGGATTTCATAGCTTATCATAAATCTGTGGACTTATTATATATATATTTTTTT
>NW_015557122.1:66509-69603 GCF_001515605.1 Sinocyclocheilus anshuiensis | reverse complement strand
TCATGCTATGGTCACGCAGGTTTGTTTACGCATTAAACTCGTGGCCACGAGAAAAATATGTCGTTCTCTCAACATAATCTCTCTCGACATCCTTACCTCGACAAAATGATCTCGTGGCCACGACATAATATCACATTCCCACGAGTTAATATGACGTTCCCTCAAATTAATATCTCGTGGCCACGACATATCACGTTCCCACGAATTATGTCGTAGCCACGACAAAACTAAGTGAACCGACCATGTCACCTCGCGGGCACCATAGCAAACTGAGTGTAAAGCAAATAATGTGTTTGCAGTTTTGCAGACTTAGTCTGAAGTTTCAGCATAGTTATAGCTTCAAGTAAAACCTTTAGTGTGTAAGCAGTTTTAAAACCTTTAAAGATTATGAAGACAATTTGTTTTGCTTTGGAATAACATGCACTAATGAATTGTTTGCAATAAGGCCATGAATACATATATAAGGAAAATACACACTCATTTCATGCTAACTTTACAGTTTTTTTTGAATTGCTAAAACACATTTCCCAAAATAATCACTAATTTTCTCAAAACCTTAAACACAAATCCAAATCTTCAAACTAAATTCACAGAACCCCTTACTCTTCTGGCAAAATCAAACAATTGCTTCAAAACCATTTCACCTATACTCAAAATCAAACAAAGCTTTCAAAGCATACACACATTAGTCAATGACATACACACAAAGATCATTCATTAAACACTACATCAAAAAAATGGAGAACAGTTTTTAGTGCATGTCAAATACACAGACTATTTTCCTGCTTAGAGAACACTAGATCAATTCAAAACACTGTTACAAAAACCTCCTTTTTGGAAACAGAAAACATTTTGCAAGTAAATGTCTTTTACAGTATGCAGCAGAAATAGAGGGGTGCAGATTTCAAGCGATAAACTTTACAGTTTTTCTGAATTGCTAAAACACTAAACCCCAATCTCTGAACCAAATTCTCACTAGATTAAACTAATTTGTCGAATAAAGCACTCTTTCTGCTAAATCTCAAACACATTCAGGCAGTTAGGCTCTATTTGCAAATCTCATGCACTCTTTTTGCAAAACTCTAAACACATTCTCATTCACTCAAACACTTCCCTTACGAAAAAGAAGTTTATTCAAGTGTGCTATTAGTATACTTCTTTTAAACTAAAAATAGGAAAGTATACTTTTAGTCTACTTTTTATGTACTTCTCAGAAATGGGCTTTATGTACTTATCAGAAATATACTTAAAATGACATTTACGTATACTTGACTTACACTTAGAAAAATTCTAAATATATTTGAGCTATACTTGTGTTCCTAGAATCAGTGTTTTCATTCTTATACTGTAGAGGGCGCTAGTACACATCTTCTGTACAGCATTTCCAAAAAACACAAGTGAAGAAGAAACCGAAACAACAGATGCTTCCACATGTATTCTAACATGATCATCAGACATAAAATACTTGAACTTTACTTAAGTATACTTACTAAAATAAACTTGAAGTATACTACTTTTTGGTAAGGGTTATCACACTGTGACGCATTTGTGCTGCAAAATGCTAAACACAAGTGGCAAAAGTTAAACAACTAAAGCACAGCTGTCATCGTTTGCACACAACAATTCAAAATTGTTCACAATTGTTTCTAATTATGTGATCAAACCAACTGCACAAAATATGAGCCAGTTAAGAGTGCACAAGTGGCACAGGTGACTGAATGATGATACGAACAATAGATGGAAACAATCTGAGAAGGAGAGGAGGAAGAGTACATGTAAGATGAGGAGGAAGAGGATGAGGAAAGAAAGAGTAAGGTTTAGAGAGTGTTATCAAGGCTGGATCTGTCAGACCAGAGTTTTTTTTTTCCTCTTTGTCTAGCAAAAAAAAAGACAACATTACTTGTGATCAGAGGCGGACAAAGTACTCCGCCTCTGAACTCCATTACTTGAGTGAAAGTACAGATACTGCTGGTCAAATAATATACAGTTGGCCTATACAATATATTCACCTTACTCAGTTGCAATTACTATACTTTTTTACAGAATTGCAAAATTGTTTACTCAATACAATGTACTTTTTTCTGTAATGTTCTGGATGCTGTGTTCTCCATTTTTCTCTGTAGTGTCTAATGAATGCTCTGTAGTGTTTATTTTATTGACTCGTGTGTGTGTGATCTGACAGCACTGGTTGATTTTGAGTGCAAGTGAAATGGTCTTGCAGTGATTGTTGATTTTGATGCAAGAGTCAGAGGTTTCGCAAATTTAGTTTGAGTATTTGGATTTGTGTTTAAGGTTTTGAGAAAATGAGTGATGGTTTCAAGAAATGTGTTTTAGCAATTCAGAAAAACTAATAAATGTAAGTTAGTCCAACTATTTTTAAACTGTTATTTGTCAGTGTAACTCAATTATCAGAATTGTCAAGTTCAATTAACTTATTTCTTTCAATGTTTGTGATTTGTTTAAAAAAATTTTTTCCCCCAGTTATTTTAAAGTATTGGTTGGTTGTATTACAGTTCCCTTTCATGGGAACTTCGAACTGCGTCCTCTAGGGGTCGCTATGGGGGGAACGCCTCGTCGTGACCCGTGTCTGAAGCATACATTGAAAAAACACCAACTCGTTGGCCGGCGACAGCCATGACATCACTACAGGTGCGACTATAGTATAAATAGGCGCCGGGAGCACACATCATTCTCTTCTTCGTCTTCATTGACTGTTTTGTTTGAAGCGTGCATTTCTGTGGTAAGAGCAATCTCTATTCATCTCATTATGGCGAGCACTAGCAAAGCGTTTAAGGATGTGTGCATCCGTGTTGACGTTGTTTAACATCTGATGACACACACGATCTACTTGTTATTTGTTTGGGCGAAGAGCACGCACGCGATGCCTCCGAGGGGGCAATCGGCGTGCACTGCGAGCCTTTTTTCCAAGGGAAAAAGCTCTGCTCTCGTTTGTCTCTCTTTTGAGGAAAAAGGGGCAGCTGTCTGCTTCCCGCGATTCAGGACCCGCCGCTGCTGAGGCACGGAAGGGAATGAGCTCGTGGGGATCGCAGGCGGATCTGGCCGATGAGTTTGAAGGGGGGTTTCCCTTTCACGA